>NW_021917098.1:0-2213 GCF_006229205.1 Suricata suricatta | reverse complement strand
TGTATATTCACATCAAACATTTAAATAACAAAATTGAGGTCATTTGGTGCATGGATGCATGTAGTATTTTATGACCTTCTTATTTCACTTAGCTATGTAGTAGCAACCACTTTTCATGTCATTCAACATTTTCACTCCCACATTATTCTTTTTTTAAAATTTTTATGGTTTTATTTTTGAGAGACAGAGACAGTGCGAGCAGGGGAGGGTCAGAGAGAGAGGGAGATACAGAATCTGAAGCAGGCGTCAGTCCAGGCTCTGAGCTGTCAGCACAGAGCCTGACGCGGGGCTTGAACTCACGAACTGTGAGATCATGACCTGAGCCGAAGCCTGACGCTTAACCGACTGAGCCACCCAGGTGCCCCTCCCACATTATTCTTAAAGGCTGTATTTTGTGCTGCTTTATGGATACGTACATCATAGATTATTTATCCATTTCTCTAATGTGGGACATGTAGGCAGTTTTCAATTTTTAAAAAATGATCGAACAGCACATTAAAATCCTTGTCAGGAAATATTTACCCACTACTATAATCACTTGCTTCCAATTAATTCCTAAAAATAGGATTGCTGGACTATAGCCATTTCTGTGCCGTATACTCATCCAAAACCCCTCTAGGATTACCCGTCCACCAGCAGCCACAACACGAGAGGATCCAGTTGGCTAGCTCCTTACTAATCCTGGGCAGTAGCATTTATAATCTCTTAGCCAATTTGATGGATTTTAAAAAATCACATTTTACTTAAATCTTTGTGCTCTTTGGATCAGTCAGTGCTTGGACACTTTTCATAGGTTATACCTTATTTGCATTTCTTTTGGACTGACTTCACAATCACTGCCTTTTTTTTTTTTTAGAATGCACAAGTGCCTCTGTTTTTAATACTCTGTAAAAGCCTTTTTTTACAAAGCTCTTTAAACTTTATACTCTGTAATTACTATTCTTTTTGTAGTTTGTAGCAGAAGTAAATTTGTTTTTAATCATAAAGATAATACATACTTTTTTTTAAAAAATAAGGGGACCGTGACTTCCTTCCTGCCATCCTGCTTTTCCCATTCCACCCACTGCCACCTGCAGCCTTTGCCAAACCCCAGGCCATCAACCATTCTCAATACCTGAAACCTTTCAAATCCTCATTTCCACCAGGCAACACTGTCCTGAGTTCCTGCCCAAAATGAAATACCCTGCTGGTATCTCATTACCGATTTCAACCTATGCTCAAAACGGAGCCAAACCCTCTTCTTGTCTCCTTTAACTTGGAAGATGGGGCCACCACCCTCCCATTTTCCCCGAGGAGAAACCTGGAAGTCATCCCAGATGCTAACCACCTCAATCTGTCAGTAACCGTACTGCTTCAACTCCTTAAATATCTCTTGCTATATTTTCCTTTATTTGTTCCACCTACTATGGGCTTATTTCTAGATTACTGTTCTCCCGGCTGCCAGTTACTCCTTTGCAATTTTTTTTTCACTACCACTACAGTTACATTTCTAAAGACGAATATGCTTAAACTCCCTTCTTAGTTCCTGGTCACGGATTTCACAAGAGGGAAACAATGAGATGCCAGATGAGATTCCTGTTCCCTTCTCCCTCTTTTTCCTTCAGTAACCCTTCCGGGGCCTCAGAGTGAAGGACATTAAGTTGTGGAAGCACAGCGTGCGCTCTCTGGGTCTGAGGCCCTGGCCAACGCTGCTTTTCCTTCCACATCCGGCCACCTAGTCTCTTTCCCAAGTTCAGCCTAAGGGTTCCTTAGTAAGGAAGCTTTCTGTGCACCCTCTCCCACCCTACTTAAGTTGGATAGCCGTTTAGTTTCCCCATGCGCCCCCTCACTTTGTTTTTAGAGGATAACAATTTAATGCAAGAGAGGAAGGGAAAGCGGAGGTGGGGGGCGATAGAGACATTTTTATAAAGGGGTTGGATACAAAAATGTGTTTGAGGCTAACTCTTGGAGGCTGGGGAAGTAAGTGAGCCTCTCCGGGCCTGGTTTCCTGGTGTGTATAATGGGTATATTACCGCCCCCCCCGCATCTCCGACCCCCTCCACGGGACAGTGTTGGTACAAGGTTGGGCAGAGTCACAGTCTATTCGCAGGTAGCGCCCGAGCCTGTCACACAGAGGGGCCCAGCGTAGCTGTTCACTAAACAGATAGCGCCGGACAAGGGGATGCTAGGGCGCGCCGCCACCCTGCGCGGGGGGCTCCGCAAGCCGGGCGGGC
>NW_021917097.1:0-1116 GCF_006229205.1 Suricata suricatta | reverse complement strand
AGCGTGTGAGGTCCTCTGTGTTTCCACTGGGAACCGAGGGGTCAGATTTGAACCAAGGGGCGTGTTCGTTTGGACCCGACGACACGGGGCGTTGAGCAGGCCCCGCCGCTGCAGCCCCTGGCTTTCTGCAGTCCAAGCGGGGCCTTTCCCAGCTGGCAGGGCCCCGGTGCGCAGGACTGGAGCCCTAGTGGAGCCCACCAGGCTCAGGGTCCGCATGGGCCTGGCTAGGACCTGGGGCCTGTGACGGGAAGGGGGTCCCTGAGCCCCCTGCCTCAGGGCCACCCCAGCCGTCCAAGGCCCTGACTGCCTCTTTGGAAGTCACAGGAACCTCCTCCTCCAGGAAGCTCTCCGGGATAGGGGATTTTCCCCCAGGGCTGCGAAGCCTCACGTGTTTACTGCAGCTGGGAAGGCCGGGACAGAGCCACAGGCCCGTAACTCAGCAGGACAGCTGTGCGGGCAGGGGCCTGGGGCTGTTCTGGTTCGGTGAAAGGAGCAGCATCTGGTCTCATTCCAGAGACTCTGACATTTGAGAACTAATGAAAACAGGACCCAGGCCCGACGGAGCGGGTGCTGGTGTGGGGAGCATTTGTTGGCCTTCTCTGTGCTGGCAGCTCTAAGCGCTCCACCCAAGGGAGCCCCCTGGCTCCCCCAGCGCCCCCTGTCAGAATGTTCCCTGCTGTGCAGACGAAGAGCCTGAGGATTCTCCAACTCGCCAGGGACCACGGTACCGTCAGGGAGACGGGAGTCCCTCCTGGAGCAGCGCCGAATGGCCTGCCGTGGCGTGTGTGCCCTGTGTGCGTGTGTGTGTACCAGGGATGTGGGGTGGGTGTGCACCGTGTGTGGGTGTGTCTGGCTCAGCTTGGTCCCAGGCAGTCGTGACAGCACCCAGCCGCTGATGCCAGGGGAGGGTCGATGTCTGTGCTGGCGCTGCCGCGTGCTGCCTGGGTCTGATGAGGTTTTGGTCGTGAGAGGTTAGCTCGCCTGTTGGAAGGTGACGGGTACAGGTGATGCCAGGGGCGCCGCCGTGGAGACAGGCCTTGCGGGGGGTGAAGCTCTGTCCATGGAGGACACGCGGTAAACGTGCACGGTCGTGGGCTTGTTCGGGTCCAGGGAGGT
>NW_021917096.1:0-1116 GCF_006229205.1 Suricata suricatta | reverse complement strand
AGAGAAAGAGAGAGAGAGAGAGAGAGAGAGAGAGAGAGAGAGAATTCCAAGCAGGCTCTACACTCAATGCAGAGTCTGACACAGGGCTCAATCTCACTACTGTGAGATCATGACCTGAGCTGAGATCAAGAGTCAGATACTTAAATGAGTGAGCCACCCAGGCACCCAAATCTGGACTAATCCTATGACTTGCTTTGACCCAAAGAATGCATTAGAAGTGACACTGTGTGAATTCTGGACTAGACCTTAAGTAAGAGGTCTCATAACTTTCATTCTCTCCTTGGAAGCTAGCCATCACATTAAGAAACGTGGGTTACACTGCTGGCAGATAAGAAAGCTTAAGAACAGGAAAAAAAAACCCCTCATAACAGAGAACTGATGTGCCCCACACACGTAGATGAGGCCATGTTGGCTTCTCTAATCAAGCTTTCCCAGCCAACACCACATGGAATGGAAATGAGCCTTGCCTAAATTCCTGATCCACAGAATCAAAAGCCATCAATGGTTATTGTTTAAAGCTACTAAGTGTCAGGGTGGTTTATTACACAGTCTTAGGTAACTGAAATAGAAATACTGTCCTCAAAGTATTTACTCTTCCTTTGAGATCCATGTGGAGGCAGCAGGACAGCATCTTTTTTTTTTTTAAGTAATCTCTATGCCCAACATGGGGCTCAACCCCACGACCCCCAGATCAAGAGCTACATGCTCTATCAACTGAACCAGGCAGGCACCCCTTTAAAAATTTTTAAAAATTGGTTTTAAGTAGGCAGCAGCACCTTAACGTGGGCAATTTCAGTTCAGAATTCCAGGCATAACTCAGACCAAACTAGATAGAATCACATCTTAGACACGGACTTCCCTTTCCTTGAAATTCTAAGGTGGAATGGGGTCGTTATAGTTAAAACTATTGCAAGGCGGACACCTGGGTGGCTCAGACAGTTAAGCGTCTGACTCTTGGTTTCCACTCAGGTCATGATCTTGCAGTTCGTGAGTTTGAGTTCTGTGTTGAGCTCTGCGCTGACAGAATGGAGACTTCTTGGGATTCTTTCTCTCTTCTCTCTCTCTCTGTGCCCCTCCTCTACTGGTGCTCTCTCTGGCTCTTTTTTCAAAATAAAT
>NW_021917095.1:0-1116 GCF_006229205.1 Suricata suricatta | reverse complement strand
GGTTCCCTCTCCTGGGTTAGTCACTGTGGGCCAGCTTGTTTTCCTGTTTAACACCTTTGGTTCATTTCATTAACTTATTAGCAGTGGGAGATCCAGGGTTCCTAAGCCAGAGGCCAGGTGTTTTCATGGGCATGTTCTTTCCCTCCTCCACAGGCAGGCAGTTGCCCAGGAACCCCATGAAGGCTACTACTCTGAGGGGCCTGGGGTCTCCTCCAAGGCCTCTGATTGCTGTTGTTCCCAGGCTACTCCCTAAACTTCACCACCTGTCAGTTTGGTCTCTGAGAATGTTCCTGCATGGTCACTTTCCTGTTGCCAGCATAGACTGGAGCCCAGAAACAATGATATAACTTCCCCCACCCCCTATCTTGTTTAAAGAATATAGAGATTGATTTCAGGACAAATCATTTACAAAGATAGCAAAGTAGAAGGTATTCCCTTGCTAACCTGCTTTCTCAAAGAGAAGCATTTTGTTTGTAAGCTTCAGACTCAGAATATTGACCGTTCTGCCAGCATGAGATAATTATCTGTCCTCCCTGAAGCAGAATGCTGGTTCTCTGAAGCCCCGCCCAGCTGTGTGCCTGTGCTGGATGCCATGGGCACAGTGAAGCTAGAGGTCCCAGAGGAGGACTCCGGGAGCCTCGTGCAGATGCACAGGACCAGAGGCAGGCCAGTGTGGCACTGTGTCTAGAAGGGGCTGGTGGGGCCCTGACCAGAGGCTTCCAGGCCCCCGTCCTCTTTGCTGTGGTGCAGGGGGCAGAGTTCACAGGCTCACTGGGCAGTGCTCTTGCATAGCATGGGATGAGGGTATGCAGCATGAGAGAGGTGCTTTGGGAGAAGCTAGTTCTGAAAGCCCTAGTCTCCTCCCTGCGCCTTCACAGTGAGGAAATGAACATGCACTCAGCATTGTGCCAACTGGGAAGAAACATCCCCACGAGAGCCCCTTCCGCTTCTGCACAGAGCACACACTGTCTCTTGTTTCTCAAGGGTGTCCACGTCTCTGGAGAATCTCTAAGGACTGCATTGTGGGATCATCTTGCTAAGCTCAGAGGCCTCAAGCAGTGCCATCTGCCCTTCCACGCATGCCATGCTGCCTCTGATGTTTGAGCCCTTCACGCT
>NW_021917094.1:0-1116 GCF_006229205.1 Suricata suricatta | reverse complement strand
AACTGAAGGAGTAAACAAACTGGCAGGTCCATACACTGAATGTGATTCAGTGAGAACTAGAGTTATCAGGCCATATGAAGAGATGAAGGAACATTCACACGTATTTCTAAGTGAAAGAAGTCTATTTGAAGAGACTGAAAGAGTGAGCAGTGGGTATGGGGGGCAAGAGCCCTGGGCACCAGCTTCAGACCCGGACATAGTAATGTCTGCAGTATCCACCAGAGGGCGCCGGGTTTCCCATTCCTTAGCTGAGAGCAGTTGTCTCCCTGCCTCTTCTGGGTGCTCAGGTGTCCAACCTGGGGTGAAGCACTCCCCACTTCTACATTCACTTTTGCTCAGCTGGAGCCTGGGCTTCTGTCTAACGAGGGGTTTGCATGACCATCAGAAAGGGGCAGATGCTGGGAGCCGCACCTGCCTTGCTTGATGACATGGTGACAGTAAGGAAATGGCAGATGTTCAAGGCTCCTGCCATGAAAGGCGGAAACTGGCATCTCCTGCTACTACTGCTCATGTGAAATTAAGCCTGTTACTATTGATTAGACCTCACAATGTTCCAAGTCAGACTGATATTCCCCACACAGACACCTCATGGGAAGAAGCATATTCCCACCTCTATAAAGAGGAAGTTAAACAAAGCACTGCAGATGTGGTCAAAAGGCTCTCCTAAGGGGTTAAAGAACACAAGAATAATATTTACTCTGGCCAGGAGAAAAAGAGCCTAACAGGAATAAGAAAACAAACAAGAGCCAGGAATAAGTTACTGCACATACATATGCTAATTGGTGCCCATTAAGAGGATGGGTAAGAGTAGTGACAACTTAAACTCATATGCAAAGGCCAGTACATCTAGGGCACCTATGGCGCTTACACCTTCAACATCAAAGAACAAGGTTGACAAAAGGTTTATTTACTAACCATCACAAATACATTCTCACTCTTGTGAGCCAAATAGAATGCCTCCTAGCTTTGTTTATGCCTGAATCTTGGCGTTATTGTTATAAAATGTGTTTGCTATCTGCTTCTCACTGAAAACATCCTGCTGTCTTCTTAGTTGTAAGATTTACTACCGGTTCAAACAAATGTGTATATTATCTGCTTTTCACTGAGAATATCCTG
>NW_021917093.1:0-1116 GCF_006229205.1 Suricata suricatta | reverse complement strand
GCTACATGTATGCTAATAGTTGGTTCACTGGTAGGGCTGATAATTTTGGGTAGGCTTGCTCCTGTAACTAGGAATTGGCATGGGGTTGGACAAGGGCGTCAGCAAATCTTGGCTAGGCTAAGCTGGGGCATTGGCTTTACTTAAGAAGTCCGTCCTCTCCCTAAAACTAGCAAATTAACCTAGACCTTTCCCTCCCTTCGTTTGTTTTCTGGCAATGGTAGAGTCCTAGGCACACAAATAGAAATATAAAGGGTCTTGACTCAGAACTGGCAGATGGACATTTCTGTCCACTCTATATAGACAATCCAAAAATCAAGGAGTGAGAAGTATGATCCAGCCATGTTGCACATGCATGCAAAACACATGCAAAAGGCCATGGATGAAGGAAATAATAAACAATTGGGACCAATAGTGCAATTATCCACACAGCTAGTAGCTGACAGAAGTGGGTCTTCTAATGTGACTCCTCTCTGAACAGAATCTTGGGAAACAAACACCGCGAACTCCTGCTCCTTGATACTCAGTAATAAAAGGTCTCGAATCAAAGGTATCTGTTTGAGAGAGTTGTGAACAAACAGTTCTTCAGAGCTGAAATGAACGTGCTATGATATTGTCAGTGTAGAGCTTTGAAACAACTAATGGCCTAGACATCAGTATATTTAGTTACCTGTCTAACCAGAGAGCCATTGATAGCATCTTAAAATTCTAGCAATATTAACTAATAGATTATGCATAACTGAAAGAACCTTTGTGTTCAGCCTTATAGGAAAAATCATGTTTTATCAAGAAAAGTCCAATTGTGAATTTATTTTTTACTTATGCAGATAATGCAGAGGATAAACTTAATTTATTCTAGATAAATTTCAAGAAATTAGTGTGTGAAATTTCTCTTAATTCATTTTCCACGAGGAATACAGTGGACCTAACATTTAAATAGTTCTTACAGAGTTGGGTTTAAATTCTAAACTCTGGTGTGTTCCTTCTACTGAACTTGTTAGTACCTGAGGTGGTGTTGCTAAAATCTCATGAAGTCTGTCTTTGCTCTATAATTTTGTTAACTGGGACACACACACATACACACATGGACACACATGGACACCCCCCCCCCCCCCCCCC
>NW_021917092.1:0-1116 GCF_006229205.1 Suricata suricatta | reverse complement strand
GTTCCATGGACTCCCAGGAGTCTATAAGGGGCTTAGGGGACGTCAGATATCTGAAATTGAATGCATAATTTTGTGCGGCTATGTATGTTTCTGGGAAGAGAGACTCTCACTCTTAGCAGAGTCTCGAAGATGTCTGTTACTCACTCTCTAAGTGGTTTGAAATGACTGCATTATGATATATATAGCTCTCAATTATTCAGTTAGCCAATTTTCATTAATAAATATAGGATAAGTGGCTGTCTAACTGTATTTGACATTTAGGAGGAGACAAAGATATAGTACAACTCTTGATTTCCAACTTCTTGGGATGAATTGCACAACAGTCCCTAAAAGACAATTAATGCAAAGCTGTAAATATGCCTAGTAAGTGGAATGGGCAAAACATGCTAAAATAATTTACGATGTTGGGGGCAAGGGGATCACTGCCCCTCAGTTTGTTGGACAGGAGCTTAAATTGAGCCTGGAGATGAATGAGCAAAGCCTAACGCTGGCATTCAGCCAGTATGATCTGGGTGTTCAGATGTTAAATAATGAAATATTTTTGTGTCAGTGGATTTCAGTCTTCCCCCATGCCCACCTCAGTGCCTTCACTCTCCTGGCTATCTTTTTCCCTCCATCAGGAATTCCCAACACTTCCCCTCTGCCTCCCACCTTTGTAGGATTCAACAACTTTAGGATTAATGCCTGGCTGAAAAGAATTCTCTAAGATGCTGCTCTAGCACATCGCCTAGAACCTTTCTCATGGTTCAATGTCCATACTGATCAGTTGTTAAAATTTTGAATATCACCTGTGTGTTACAATTACAATTTAAAAATTGTAATATGTGTTTGTTGGACGTTCACTTGTACAACTGTGTGACTGAAATAAGAGGAAGGAGAGGGAAAATATCTCATTAAGGGGAAATGGTGAGAGGGAGAAGAAGGCCAGTTTGCTGATAAGAACATTCTGGAGTTGAATAGCTGAGTAATCAGTTGGACACAGAGAAGGGGAGAGTGATGAATACGAAAGTTAAAAAGATAAGCTGTAACCAGCTTGTTGTGTGAGCAGTTTGGGGTGGGGACCATAGAAGGGCGGGTAGGTCTTGTGCTCTGGAGCTTGCTGTATATATTAGATGC
>NW_021917091.1:0-1116 GCF_006229205.1 Suricata suricatta | reverse complement strand
TATCTCCCATCAGTTTTAGCAACATTGCCAGCAGTAATAAGTGTAAGTGAAGGGATATGCAGTAACAAGAAGTAATATAAAAAAAATAGACAACAAAATCCAGATAACTTTCGTCTATAGTCTATGGTCCTGGGAAGAGAAAGGCGCTAGGGTTAAGGCCACTAAGTGGTGGGGTAGAGTTACTTCCCTCTTATTACCTGCAAAAGAGAAGGGTAAGCACACTTGGGTATTGCCTAGAGGTGACTCCGGCTTTGGGGTGGGAAGTAGAGTCTCCTGAAAATTTTGCTGATCTACAGTTTATGTCTCTTTTGCTTTGAGCATCTAAATACAACCTTTATGGGGGGACCTGGGTGGTTAAATCAGTTAAGCATCCGACTTCTGCATAGGTTATAATCTTACAGGTTCATGAGTTCAAGCCTTGGGTTGGTCTCTGTGCTGACAGCTTGGAGCCTGGAGCCTGCTTTGGATTCTTTGTCTTCCTCTTTCTCTGTCCATTCCCCACTTGTGCTCTATCTCTCACTCTCAAAAATAAATAAACATTTAAAAAATTTTAAATGCAAACTTTATGAAAAGTGTATTAAACAAGATAAAACATGGCTGGTATCTGTATTTTGCTTCAAGAATTTCTGATTTCTCCTGTTCTTTGAAACCCATCACATGTTAATTTCTTTAAACTCTCCTTTCATATTTAAATCTTCTTTTCAGCAGAAGGATTCCTGTTCATTTGGTGAGGCGGAGCCCCTGTAATTCACTCACCACTAAACCTCTCACAGTATGTTGAAAGAGATCTGATGAATACAGATAATCAAAGATCCATTTTAATTAATAATATACCCATCAATAATATTCATAGTCTTATCTATAATGCTTATCTATAGCTATTTCCAGAAAGAGGAAATAGAATTATAGAACTTAATACCATTAAGGATAAATTATGGAATCTTATCTCCCATAAATAATCAAGGAAAAAGTAAAACTTTCAATCTTTCTTTTGAAGCAGAGTGATTGATATCCTACGTAGTAAAAGAAACATGGAATTATGAATTACACAAACATGTACTTAAATATAAATTTTGAGGGGCACCTGGGTGGCTCAGTCAGTTAAATGTCTGCCTT
>NW_021917090.1:0-1116 GCF_006229205.1 Suricata suricatta | reverse complement strand
AGATTTACCTCCAGGAGTTCCACATTTCTGCAAACAGTATTGGGGGAAAATCTCCTTCCAGCGAGTGGCAGGGAAAAGGGAATCATTTTGAAATACTACCCAGCATTCTATTCTTCTTAAAAAGGTCTGCCCTCACGTGAAACTAATTAACCAGAGTCTAAAAGACCAGGAGAAGAGAAATTTCCAACCCATCAGCTCTAGCCTTCCTTATGGGAGATGGGAAATACTCAAAACCAGTCCGATCTAGCCATCCTATCCCACCTAAGGTGGGGAGGGGGGACTCAGAAACACTTGTGATGATCATAATCTAGAAGCTGAGGCTCACTGAAGAACTGAGACCTATTCCCAGGATTTTAGATGCTTCCCCTCCCCCTACACCCATCACCACATTACCAAAGGTTATTTACAATAGTTCCTTTTATCTTGCTTGGTATTTCCTGAGCTTCCTGGACTCATTTTTTATCCAGCACACTATGTAGAGCTATCAAGAAAAAATTACAAGGCATACCAAAAGGCAAAAAACATAATTTGAAGAAATATAGCAAGCATCAGAACCAGACATGGCAGGGATGTTAGAATGACCCATATGTATCCATATATTACAAGTTGATATCTGATATATATGTATATATTCATTACATATAGATATATATTTATACAAATAGACAGCATACCAAAATAGATGAGCAATGTAAGCAGAGAGTGAAATCCTAATAAAGAACCACAAAGGAAAAAATACCAAGGAAAAACCCCAACTTAAAAGAAACAAAGAATACCTTTGATGGGCTTATCAGTAGACTGAACACAGCTGAGAGAAGAATCCTTTAGCTATAACATATATCAATAGAATCTTTAAAAGCTGAATAGCAAATAGAACAAAGAGTGGAAAAAGCATAACATTACATCCAAACTCTGTTGACAGGTACAAAAGGTGTAACACATACATAATGGGAATACCAGAAGTGGAAGAGAGAAAGAAACAGAAGAAATATTTGAAGCAAAAATGGCTGGGAATTTTCCCAAATTAATATCAGATACCAAACCAAGTCCAGGAAGCTCAGAAAACACCACGCAAGATAAATACAAAAGACAAGTACCCACAGGTATATCAGTTTT
>NW_021917089.1:0-1116 GCF_006229205.1 Suricata suricatta | reverse complement strand
CTCCTATATTTCTCAGTGCTCCTGGGAAAAGCCATAACTTCCTAAGACATGGAAAGGTTTCTAACATAAGGTAGCAAATGTATGCTTTCAATTCCCCTAGAAACATAATACTTCACGCACCATGAAAATTAGATCTATAGTTAATTGCTTTGACCTAAGAGTGCTACTTTTCTGAATTAGGTCTCTAGGTTAAGCCCCAAGGTGAGAGGAACCACTGTCTCTCTGTTTACATTTCAAAAAGTATGTGGGGCGCCTGGGTGGCTCAGTCAGTTAAGCGTCTGGCTTCCGCTCAGGTCATGATCTTCACAGTTCGTGGGTTCAAGCCCACATCGGGTTCTGTGCTGATTGCTATCTTAGAGCCTGGAGCCTGCTTCAGATTCTGTATCTCCCTCTCTCTCTGACCCTCCCCTGCTCTCTCTGTCTCTGTCTCTCAAAAATAAATAAAAAGCATGAAAAAGGTTTTTTAAAAAGTATAAATCTAGAACTTGGAAACAGTTGTAAATCCTAAAGTAGGAGACACCCATGGTTTATAGGACTCTCAGGAAGATGTGTTTGTCTCTCAAAAAGTTAGAGTGAACACCCAGAATTCTTTTCATTTCATGGCAGGATAAAGGGTTGGCTATCTCTTTCGTATATATAAATGGAGAAAATCTAATGTTCTCTGTCCCTCACCCAGGATAGCTTTTGAAATTTGTATGCATAGGACAACTGACTTGGCTTTCATAGACACCCCCCTGGGGTAAGGATCAGAGTGTAGAGAACAATGTGATCATTATTTGCTTTATAAGTAGATAATAATGTGACTGATTTAGAATGCCTTGTGTGCACCTTCAAGACAAAATTATGAATATATTTTATACTCATATTCATACTTTTATAATTTACCACATTCAACATAAAATAAAAATGAATTTAAAAATCTAACAGTGGTCATATCAATAAAACAAACAAAAACAGTCTTGTAGTCAATCACCAGGTTAAAAGAATTTAGGTCTTTTCAAGCTTCAATAGTAAATATTCTGCTACTATATATTAAATACTGCATGGTTTGCCCAAGCTAAGATGAAACCACATCATGAATCAATCAGCATTTTGCATTTTCTTTCATTATCTACT
>NW_021917088.1:0-1116 GCF_006229205.1 Suricata suricatta | reverse complement strand
CAATCAGGAGTAGATCATGACCTGTGCACTCAGATGTGGGACAGGGTCTGAGGAACTAAGGGACTTGCCCAAGAGTACTCAGCAAGGAGGAGCCAGGATGTGAACCCAGACCCCTGGTTTCAACTTCCAATTCTTCAACAGCTGCCTAGGAGGGACACATTCTCTTTGCAAACAGAGTGGTGAGGCACATGGGAATTGTGCAGTTGTGGGTTCCATGTAACTCTGTGGAGGTTCCCACAGCCGCCTGCAGTGCCCTGAAGGTTGTGGTTTGTTTTGATTTTCCTTCAACTTAAAAAATTGGGGTAAAATACACATAGCATGCAATTTACTATTTTAACCATTTTTAAGTGTACAATCCACTGGTATTAAGTACATTCACAGTATTGGTATAGCCATCACCACTATTTCTGGAGCTTTTCCATCACCTAGAGACTTTGTCCCTTTCTTTGATGTCTGTCCTTGAATCATCACTGGGATTCCCTTAAAGTAATCTGTGATGATGCGCTTTGACCATCCTGTGTCCCCCTCTTACTCTTGTCTGTAGTCGGGAGAGGCCAACTTAGAAGTTGTTTTTCAACAGTGGTTCTATAATTTTACTAGAGGGGCATCTTCGAAGCAGTAAGAATGAGGATTCTGCCATCTGGGGCCAGGAGGCCCTTCCTCAGCCTGACAGCTCGTCAGGAGAGATTCTGAGGGGTCTTTCAGGGACCCGCCGCAGAAGGAGCAGTGCAGGCATGTTTTATCTTTGTTTGCAGGAATTCTGCCGACCCATAAGCTGGGAGTCCCTCACTAGGGCCTTGGAAAGAAAGCCGCTTTATGCCCTTCGTGGGGATTAGTTAGCATTTGTGGCTTCAAAGAAGTAATTTCTGAGACTCAGCCGTGGGTTTTATTTTTCTCTCGATCAGTGTCAACATCATTCTCTGAATCATGTTGTCATCAGTCGCTTGTTGTGGCCCCACACAGAATGCACTCCTAACAACAGCTCGTTCTTTATATTCAGACTATTTCCCTATCCCTGTAGATGGGTGGTCTTAATGGCCCTGGGCTGGACTGTGGTAGAACAAACCCTGTCACATGAAGAGTCTTGTATTACATTCCCACCCCCTGCTAAGTTGT
>NW_021917087.1:0-2215 GCF_006229205.1 Suricata suricatta | reverse complement strand
GCCCGCCCGGCTTGCGGAGCCCCCCGCGCAGGGTGGCGGCGCGCCCTAGCATCCCCTTGTCCGGCGCTATCTGTTTAGTGAACAGCTACGCTGGGCCCCTCTGTGTGACAGGCTCGGGCGCTACCTGCGAATAGACTGTGACTCTGCCCAACCTTGTACCAACACTGTCCCGTGGAGGGGGTCGGAGATGCGGGGGGGGGGCGGTAATATACCCATTATACACACCAGGAAACCAGGCCCGGAGAGGCTCACTTACTTCCCCAGCCTCCAAGAGTTAGCCTCAAACACATTTTTGTATCCAACCCCTTTATAAAAATGTCTCTATCGCCCCCCACCTCCGCTTTCCCTTCCTCTCTTGCATTAAATTGTTATCCTCTAAAAACAAAGTGAGGGGGCGCAGGGGGAAACTAAACGGCTATCCAACTTAAGTAGGGTGGGAGAGGGTGCACAGAAAGCTTCCTTACTAAGGAACCCTTAGGCTGAACTTGGGAAAGAGACTAGGTGGCCGGATGTGGAAGGAAAAGCAGCGTTGGCCAGGGCCTCAGACCCAGAGAGCGCACGCTGTGCTTCCACAACTTAATGTCCTTCACTCTGAGGCCCCGGAAGGGTTACTGAAGGAAAAAGAGGGAAAAGGGAACAGGAATCTCATCTGGCATCTCATTGTTTCCCTCTTGTGAAATCCGTGACCAGGAACTAAGAAGGGAGTTTAAGCATATTCGTCTTTAGAAATGTAACTGTAGTGGTAGTGAAAAAAAAATTGCAAAGGAGTAACTGGCAGCCGGGAGAACAGTAATCTAGAAATAAGCCCATAGTAGGTGGAACAAATAAAGGAAAATATAGCAAGAGATATTTAAGGAGTTGAAGCAGTACGGTTACTGACAGATTGAGGTGGTTAGCATCTGGGATGACTTCCAGGTTTCTCCTCGGGGAAAATGGGAGGGTGGTGGCCCCATCTTCCAAGTTAAAGGAGACAAGAAGAGGGTTTGGCTCCGTTTTGAGCATAGGTTGAAATCGGTAATGAGATACCAGCAGGGTGTTTCATTTTGGGCAGGAACTCAGGACAGTGTTGCCTGGTGGAAATGAGGATTTGAAAGGTTTCAGGTATTGAGAATGGTTGATGGCCTGGGGTTTGGCAAAGGCTGCAGGTGGCAGTGGGTGGAATGGGAAAAGCAGGATGGCAGGAAGGAAGTCACGGTCCCCTTATTTTTTAAAAAAAAGTATGTATTATCTTTATGATTAAAAACAAATTTACTTCTGCTACAAACTACAAAAAGAATAGTAATTACAGAGTATAAAGTTTAAAGAGCTTTGTAAAAAAAGGCTTTTACAGAGTATTAAAAACAGAGGCACTTGTGCATTCTAAAAAAAAAAAAGGCAGTGATTGTGAAGTCAGTCCAAAAGAAATGCAAATAAGGTATAACCTATGAAAAGTGTCCAAGCACTGACTGATCCAAAGAGCACAAAGATTTAAGTAAAATGTGATTTTTTAAAATCCATCAAATTGGCTAAGAGATTATAAATGCTACTGCCCAGGATTAGTAAGGAGCTAGCCAACTGGATCCTCTCGTGTTGTGGCTGCTGGTGGACGGGTAATCCTAGAGGGGTTTTGGATGAGTATACGGCACAGAAATGGCTATAGTCCAGCAATCCTATTTTTAGGAATTAATTGGAAGCAAGTGATTATAGTAGTGGGTAAATATTTCCTGACAAGGATTTTAATGTGCTGTTCGATCATTTTTTAAAAATTGAAAACTGCCTACATGTCCCACATTAGAGAAATGGATAAATAATCTATGATGTACGTATCCATAAAGCAGCACAAAATATAGCCTTTAAGAATAATGTGGGAGGGGCACCTGGGTGGCTCAGTCGGTTAAGCGTCAGGCTTCGGCTCAGGTCATGATCTCACAGTTCGTGAGTTCAAGCCCCGCGTCAGGCTCTGTGCTGACAGCTCAGAGCCTGGACTGACGCCTGCTTCAGATTCTGTATCTCCCTCTCTCTCTGACCCTCCCCTGCTCGCACTGTCTCTGTCTCTCAAAAATAAAACCATAAAAAATTTTAAAAAAAGAATAATGTGGGAGTGAAAATGTTGAATGACATGAAAAGTGGTTGCTACTACATAGCTAAGTGAAATAAGAAGGTCATAAAATACTACATGCATCCATGCACCAAATGACCTCAATTTTGTTATTTAAATGTTTGATGTGAATATACA
>NW_021917086.1:0-1116 GCF_006229205.1 Suricata suricatta | reverse complement strand
CCCCAATTTCTCAAATGTAGCATACACTGGAGTTCTGTTTGAGAAACTTTATTACAATTTGCTGCCTTCCAGATAAATGTAAATATATATACATATATATATACACACACACACATGCTATATATTCTTGATTTTATTCAGAGTTATAAGCCTATTTGGAGCTTTTCCTAAAGTGTACCGCTAAGAGAAATATATATCTTTCTAAGTTTTCTTTCACTTGAATGTAATTTAGGCTGTCTTCAAGTTCTAATCTTGTCATTGACTAGTAACTTTACAGCATGGTTTTCTTTACAAAAAAATATTCTGAGTTGCATTCTTTCTGCCAATATTAATTTACGATTTGGCAAACAGCTCAGTATGGTCTGGGGAGGAGTCTTGAAGGGTGGGGGAGATTAAGCTTTTCCTCTGTCCGGGACGCATAGAAATGGCCTTCGGAGGTCACTATGTGACTGGATAAATTGTCACATTGCAGCACATGCCACTTTCTCTGTTGTAACATGAAGCTTCACCTTCTTTTTTTAAAAAAATGCAAACATATATCTGTATATATACTCAAAGAAGATTAAAGTTGTTATAATATTCACCTTCAGAAATAAAACTTCTCTTCAATCATCTATTTTTCAAATAATTTTTCCAACAATTCTCTTATTTTGACAATTTTTAAATCGGTATATTTAGAAGAAAAACTATTCATGGATTTGTTTCAACAGCACTGAGTTTATGCTGCGTGTTTCAGTTACATGACGATGTGAATTGTGGCCAGTATATCTTTTAACACATAACCAACTTTAAAAGTTACTTTATTTTGACCTAACGCAGTTTATCTGCAGACATTCTCTGGGATCATGTCATTTGGTATTGATATTGCAAGTGCGCCCTTGATGTCCCCACAGACTTTCATTGATTTAGTTTAGTTTTCCAATTGGAAGGTAATTTCTTACATTGTATTGACATCTTCTGGGGAATTCTGTGGTGGCAGGGTGCCCTATAGATGTGAGTAATAAAGATGCATATTTACTTCATAACATGTATACTATCTCTTAGCTTGCTCAAAAAAACACTATTTAACTGATTTCTGAGGTATAAATAACATATAATTTTCCCTAGGTAAGATTA
>NW_021917085.1:0-1116 GCF_006229205.1 Suricata suricatta | reverse complement strand
AATCTGCCATCTATAAGCTGGAGATCCAGGAAAGCTGGCAGTGTAATTCAGTCTTAGGTCACAGTTCTGAGAACTAGGAGAGCTAATAGGGTAAGTCTCTGACCAAGTCCAAAGACCTGAAAATGAAGATGAGGAAGAGTATAGGGTAGAGAAAGGAGGCCATAATTTCTGTTACTGGTCCAAAGGAACAAAAATGGAAATGCCAATGTCTAAGAGCAGAAGAAGATGGATGTCCTAGCTCAAACAGAGAGAACAAATTTTCCCTTTCTCCACCTTCGGCCCTCAACAACTTGGAAGATGCTCACACACAGTGAGGAGGGTGATTTGCTTTACTCAGTTCAATAATTCAAATGCTAATCTTTCTCCACAACACCCTCAGAGACACATTCAGAAAAAATGTTTTATCAGCTATCTTGGCATCCCTTAGTTCAGTCAAATTGATACATAAAATTAACTATTAAGCCAGGATACCTATATAATGGAAAAGGAAATAATCAGAACTTTCAAGGACTATGGGACCCTGGGCCTGTAATGACACTAATTTCAGAAGGCCCAAAACATCACATGGTCCACCACTCAGAGTAGAAGCTTAGAGAGGTCAGATGATCCAGGGGGTTTTAGTTCAAGTCCATCTGACAGTGACCCAGTGAATCCCTGAATCCATTCTTGGTCATTTCTCCAGTTCCAAAATGTATACATAAGTGAAATAGGTATAATCAGAAGCTTGTAGAATCTTCGCTTTGATTCCCTGACCTGGGGAGTGAGAGTTTTCATGGTGAGGAAGGCTGAATGGAAACCACTAAAACTGCCTTGACACAAAAAAATAGCAAAACAAAACCAAAACCACATTCCTAATGGTATTGCAGAAATTAGTGCCCCCATCAAAGACTTGCAGAATAAAGGGGTGATGACTCTCATAAAATCCCTACCCAAGTGTCTATTTTGGCCTGTGCAGAAGAAAATAGACAGATCTTGGAGAATGATAATCTAGTAAGCTTAACCAGGTGGTGACCCCAATTGTAGCTCTGGATCACATGTGTTTTCATTGACTGAGCAATTAGCACATTCTCTGGTGTCTGGTATGTAGCTATTGATCTGGCAAGTGTTCTTCCCCCC
>NW_021917084.1:0-1116 GCF_006229205.1 Suricata suricatta | reverse complement strand
TGTGTTCTCTCAGCAATGGCATCGTCCAAATGCATTCTGACAGCTGCCTTCCTCGCTGTCAGCAAGGCCCTGCTTCTGCCTCCAGTGGGAGTCATTCCCCACCATCACATCGAGGAGCATCTGCTCTGTGTGTAGAGTCTCGGGAAGGAGGGTGGATGCATGGGAATCGTAAATGCACTGCCCTAACTTATTTGCATTCAGTATCTCCTTCTGCTGGGAAGATGGCTCTAGGGATTTTCCAATCATTCTTCAACATATGTGTACCTGAAACAGACCTGTGCAAAGTCCGCTCGGTGAGTTCCGTTCCTCTGGCTCACACCATCTCTCTCTCCTTTTCAGCATGTGGCATGAACGTGCATCACAGATGCCAGACAAAGGTGGCCAACCTTTGTGGCATAAATCAGAAGCTAATGGCTGAAGCACTGGCAATGATTGAGAGCACTCAACAGGTAGGAAAGGCTTTTAGGTTAAGTTCCTGCACTTTCAGCTCAGCAAGGACTACTTGAGTCCTTTTTCCCTTTGATCCGTGGAGCAATATGGAGTCTGTTCCTGAGCATTCGCCTTGCCTCTGACTTTCATCATTATGCCCATATCCCCACGTGGAGATATTTACTTAATGCATTTGTATTATAGATATTTTTAAGATCTTAAATTCTTTGTGGCATGAGTGGGGGCAGAAACAAATTCATTGAAATTATTGAGGATTAGTTACCAGCTTAATACCTATATACTTGCTAGAATCATCCCTAATATGTGCATGGGACACTGAGTCAAGGGCAACTTTTGCCTTGCCATTTACTCATATGTGCTAGGGCTAACATGTTGAGTTTTTGTATCCAAGAACAAACACAAAGCTCTTTTTTCATCCATAGCCTTCCATTCTTATTTGGGCCTGAATGATGTAGATAGTACAGGAGAAACCAGTTAGCCCCTGGAAAGTATGAAGGAAATGAGTATTTTCCTGCTCATGCACAAAATAGATAGACTCTTAGAGCATATGAGATCCTAAAAGAACGCTGAGGGAAAGAGGAACATTGGTTATCTATGCATTTAGGAATCTTAAAAAGATCTCGACCCCAAGGGCAGCAGGCTGAGCTGAGCAGGCAGTAGTGGGTG
>NW_021917083.1:0-1116 GCF_006229205.1 Suricata suricatta | reverse complement strand
AGATTTACCTCCAGGAGTTCCACATTTCTGCAAACAGTATTGGGGGAAAATCTCCTTCCAGCGAGTGGCAGGGAAAAGGGAATCATTTTGAAATACTACCCAGCAGTCTATTCTTCTTAAAAAGGTCTGCCCTCACGTGAAACTAATTAACCAGAGCCTAAAAGACCAGGAGAAGAGAAATTTCCAACCCATCAGCTCTAGCCTTCCTTATGGGAGATGGGAAATACTCAAAACCAGTCTGATCTAGCCATCCTATCCCACCTAAGGTGGGGAGGGGGGACTCAGAAACACTTGTGACGATCATAATCTAGAAGCTGAGGCTCACTGAAGAACTGAGACCTATTCCCAGGATTTTAGATGCTTCCCCTCCCCCTACACCCATCACCACATTACCAAAGGTTATTTACAATAGTTCCTTTTATCTTGCTTGGTATTTCCTGAGCTTCCTGGACTCATTTTTTATCCAGCACACTATGTAGAGCTATCAAGAAAAAATTACAAGGCATACCAAAAGGCAAAAAACATAATTTGAAGAAATATAGCAAGCATCAGCACCAGACATGGCAGGGATGTTAGAATGACCCATATGTATCCATATATTACAAGTTGATATCTGATATATATGTATATATTCATTACATATAGATATATATTTATACAAATAGACAGCATACCAAAATAGATGAGCAATGTAAGCAGAGAGTGAAATCCTAATAAAGAACCACAAAGGAAAAAATACCAAGGAAAAACCCCAACTTAAAAGAAACAAAGAATACCTTTGATGGGCTTATCAGTAGACTGAACACAGCTGAGAGAAGAATCCTTTAGCTATAACATATATCAACAGAATCTTTAAAAGCTGAATAGCAAATAGAACAAAGAGTGGAAAAAGCATAACATTACATCCAAACTCTGTGGACAGGTACAAAAGGTGTAACACATACATAATGGGAATACCAGAAGTGGAAGAGAGAAAGAAACAGAAGAAATATTTGAAGCAAAAATGGCTGGGAATTTTCCCAAATTAATATCAGATACCAAACCAAGTCCAGGAAGCTCAGAAAACACCACGCAAGATAAATACAAAAGACAAGTACCCACAGGTATATCAGTTTT
>NW_021917082.1:0-1116 GCF_006229205.1 Suricata suricatta | reverse complement strand
AAAAAAAAAAAAAAAACCAAGGGACTGATGATGTAAAAGCTAATCTGACTCCAAAAGCCTGAGAATCAGGAGCTGCGACGTCTGAGGACAGAAGGAGATGGATGTCTCAACTGAAGCAGAGAGCTAATTCATCCTTCCTTCTCCTTTCTGTTCTATTCTGCCCTCAAAGGATTGGGTGACTCAGAGGGCACCCACTGCTTTACTCAGTCCACCAATTCAAATGCTAATCCTTTCTGGAAACACCCTCACAGACAATGCAATAATGTTCTACCAGCTCTCTGGGCATCCTCTAGCCCAGCAGAGCTGACACCTATAGTGCATCAGCACAGTTTTAGTTAGTTCCAGGGGGAAAAGAATTCTAATCTCAGCTAATCAATCATGAGACAAAGAACAAGAAGTAGGGGGGTCTATTTGACCTTGTCAGCAGGTTCATTAGAAAAGGGAAATGTATATATTTGGCTTTGTCACAGATAAATAGTAGAGTTATCCTCAATCTTACAGGGATCATGAGAAAGAGTGGACAGTGAGTCTTATCTAAGTTGTATGGGAAAGGGTATGTCTTTGCCATAACCCTTTTCCTGGAACACCAAAGATGGGTGTGGTGGTTGGGGGAGTATCTTAACTCTGGCTGTTGTCCAAGGGCACAAGGCTCAGATGAACCTTGTCAGTCTTTTGTTCAAGGAGAATGAATATAATTTTTTGCAGAACAACTCAGAGGGGTGAATAAATTCCTAAGTGGAGCCAAATAGGGTCCAAGAGATAATCTCTTAAGGCCTCTTTTTGATACTGTTTCTGTAAAATTACTTGAACCATTTATAGAAAGGTCATGAAAATGGTCAGTTGTTTTAAAGTCCGGGACATCAGATATCTCTTTTTTTTAATCAGCTATCTTTTATTTTATTATACTTATTTAGTTAGTTTTAAATTTTTTTAAATTTTAGATTATAAAAAATTATCACCCCCAACAAATATCTTTTATAAGGGAATGCCTGAGCATCACCTGGGTGGCTCAGTCACTTAAGTGTCCAATGCTTGCCTTTGGCTTAGGTCATGATCTCACAGTCCTGAGATCGAACCTCCTCATCAGGTTCTGTGCTGGACATGGAGCCTGCTTGA
>NW_021917081.1:0-1116 GCF_006229205.1 Suricata suricatta | reverse complement strand
AAAAAAAAAAAAAAAACCAAGGGACTGATGATGTAAAAGCTAATCTGACTCCAAAAGCCTGAGAATCAGGAGCTGCGACGTCTGAGGACAGAAGGAGATGGATGTCTCAACTGAAGCAGAGAGCTAATTCATCCTTCCTTCTCCTTTCTGTTCTATTCTGCCCTCAAAGGATTGGGTGACTCAGAGGCCACCCACTGCTTTACTCAGTCCACCAATTCAAATGCTAATCCTTTCTGGAAACACCCTCACAGACAATGCAATAATGTTCTACCAGCTCTCTGGGCATCCTCTAGCCCAGCAGAGCTGACACCTATAGTGCATCAGCACAGTTTTAGTTAGTTCCAGGGGGAAAAGAATTCTAATCTCAGCTAATCAATCATGAGACAAAGAACAAGAAGTAGGGGGGTCTATTTGACCTTGTCAGCAGGTTCATTAGAAAAGGGAAATGTATATATTTGGCTTTGTCACAGATAAATAGTAGAGTTATCCTCAATCTTACAGGGATCATGAGAAAGAGTGGACAGTGAGTCTTATCTAAGTTGTATGGGAAAGGGTATGTCTTTGCCATAACCCTTTTCCTGGAACACCAAAGATGGGTGTGGTGGTTGGGGGAGTATCTTAACTCTGGCTGTTGTCCAAGGGCACAAGGCTCAGGTGAACCTTGTCAGTCTTTTGTTCAAGGAGAATGAATATAATTTTTTGCAGAACAACTCAGAGGGGTGAATAAATTCCTAAGTGGAGCCAAATAGGGTCCAAGAGATAATCTCTTAAGGCCTCTTTTTGATACTGTTTCTGTAAAATTACTTGAACCATTTATAGAAAGGTCATGAAAATGGTCAGTTGTTTTAAAGTCCGGGACATCAGATATCTCTTTTTTTTAATCAGCTATCTTTTATTTTATTATACTTATTTAGTTAGTTTTAAATTTTTTTTAATTTTAGATTATAAAAAATTATCACCCCCAACAAATATCTTTTATAAGGGAATGCCTGAGCATCACCTGGGTGGCTCAGTCACTTAAGTGTCCAATGCTTGCCTTTGGCTTAGGTCATGATCTCACAGTCCTGAGATCGAACCTCCTCATCAGGTTCTGTGCTGGACATGGAGCCTGCTTGA
>NW_021917080.1:0-1116 GCF_006229205.1 Suricata suricatta | reverse complement strand
CAATCAGGAGTAGATCATGACCTGTGCACTCAGATGTGGGACAGGGTCTGAGGAACTAAGGGACTTGCCCAAGAGTACTCAGCAAGGAGGAGCCAGGATGTGAACCCAGACCCCTGGTTTCAACTTCCAATTCTTCAACAGCTGCCTAGGAGGGACACATTCTCTTTGCAAACAGAGTGGTGAGGCACATGGGAATTGTCCAGTTGTGGGTTCCATGTAACTCTGTGGAGGTTCCCACAGCCGCCTGCAGTGCCCTGAAGGTTGTGGTTTGTTTTGATTTTCCTTCAACTTAAAAAATTGGGGTAAAATACACATAGCATGCAATTTACTATTTTAACCATTTTTAAGTGTACAATCCACTGGTATTAAGTACATTCACAGTATTGGTATAGCCATCACCACTATTTCTGGAGCTTTTCCATCACCTAGAGACTTTGTCCCTTTCTTTGATGTCTGTCCTTGAATCATCACTGGGATTCCCTTAAAGTAATCCGTGATGATGCGCTTTGACCATCCTGTGTCCCCCTCTTACTCTTGTCTGTAGTCGGGAGAGGCCAACTTAGAAGTCGTTTTTCAACAGTGGTTCTATAATTTTACTAGAGGGGCATCTTCGAAGCAGTAAGAATGAGGATTCTGCCATCTGGGGCCAGGAGGCCCTTCCTCAGCCTGACAGCTCGTCAGGAGAGATTCTGAGGGGTCTTTCAGGGACCCGCCGCAGAAGGAGCAGTGCAGGCATGTTTTATCTTTGTTTGCAGGAATTCTGCCGACCCATAAGCTGGGAGTCCCTCACTAGGGCCTTGGAAAGAAAGCCGCTTTATGCCCTTCGTGGGGATTAGTTAGCATTTGTGGCTTCAAAGAAGTAATTTCTGAGACTCAGCCGTGGGTTTTATTTTTCTCTCGATCAGTGTCAACATCATTCTCTGAATCGTGTTGTCATCAGTCGCTTGTTGTGGCCCCACACAGAATGCACTCCTAACAACAGCTCGTTCTTTATATTCAGACTATTTCCCTATCCCTGTAGATGGGTGGTCTTAATGGCCCTGGGCTGGACTGTGGTAGAACAAACCCTGTCACATGAAGAGTCTTGTATTACATTCCCACCCCCTGCTAAGTTGT
>NW_021917079.1:0-1116 GCF_006229205.1 Suricata suricatta | reverse complement strand
GTCCATACAAGATTGTATCAGAGAATTAGGTGGGCTGAGAAGACTGACAGGAGCTGAGAGATTTTGAAATTAGATTACCAGTGAGCATATTAAATTTGATGCATCCTTTTAAATAATGCTGTCTGCTTCTTATATCTAGAAATTTAGTGGTGTAGTGACTACATATTTCAATATTTGCTGTCACGATCACCCTAAACAAAAATTAATTGGGCAGCATTTTAGTTAGATTCCTTTGACTACAAGAAAGGTTAGCATAGGCCACCATGAGAACAGCAAAGTTAATTATGAGATTACCCACAGCCTTGAAGAACGGGTTGCTCTCTGTCCCTGTAAGCTCCCTAAGAACTTTGGTTTCATTATGGTCCACTCTGGGGCCAGCTTCACACCATAGCATCCTTTCAGCTCCAGCTCTTACTTCTTTCCATTAATTTAGTTCAAATAACTAAAAGGGAGAATCTAATTGGTCTAACTCACCTTGCTGTATTAGGCCGCGGCACAGGTCACTGGCTCCTCTACAAAACACCTGCCCCTATTTCAGATTCATTACCCTCTTACCATCCCCTCAAGCAAAATAAACTGTTCTGGCCAAAGAAGAAAGGCTCAGTCATGTAGCATAGTTAAACCCGCCCCCCCCCACCTTCCTGCCAGCAAGACAGTCTCCCTCAGAATGGGAGATTCTATATGCCCAACGGGGGCAATTTTTCTCTTGTGTTTTCTTCTGATTCCTTCCAACTCATCTCAATGAAAAGCTGGCTCTGGCAAAATACTTTAACTCCATTCTGTTCAGCCTACCCTGGACCCATTCTTATTAACTCTTACTCTTAATTAAATATCAAAAATTTCCAGTATCAACTGTTAATGACAACCTGATGCTACTCTCTTTAAATTAGCAACTCCTCACAGCTAAGAACCCCTCTGTACTACGAGAGATATATTTAGAAATGAGAATTCCTGCCAGGCACCTTCCCAGCCCCCCATTATGTCATATTTCTATGTACTTGGACAGCTCAGGATTTTCTTGCTTTTCCGTTGAATTAAATCAATATCCAATCAAAACATATTTTGCTTTATGTTTATAATTCTGTAACTGTTTCGAAGCACAAAAATTCATACAAT
>NW_021917078.1:0-1116 GCF_006229205.1 Suricata suricatta | reverse complement strand
TTTATAGGAGCAATGGGAAAAATGAATGAAATCACTTGTAAAATGTGTTAAGTATTTTAGGCAAATTTTATTAAAAGCATTAAATAGTAATGATAAATGTCCATTTATATAGATTGCTAATTTTCCAGCATCTAATCGAAAGTCAGTTGTTTTTTTTTTTAAAATATCTAGTCTTGAAAATACATTTGAAGAGAGTTTGTGATAATCTGATAACACGTGGGATTATGCTGATATTTATCACATGGTTCTTTAAAGGTAGTCCAAGCTATTAACCACCGCAGTGCCTCATTTAAATATCGCCCTTGTCTGTGCTGACCTGTCACTTGTAGTTGTCTTGGTGTTTGATTAGTACAAAGAACTATTTGCTTGGACGAAATGTATTTTTGAGCCTTCCTGCTTTCCCTGGTCAGCTGAGAATGATCTAATTCACACAGATTTCCTTAGTGCACCATAAGTTGTTCCAGAAGTCACAGCTGAGCATATTTTGAAGTTAAAGTGCAGTGTTATTAAGGTCAGGGAGCTGGGTTTCATAGGCCAGTTAGTTTTGTTGTATTTCTAGCCCTAGTGCCTTACCTCCATACCATTATTTGTCAGATATGTGCTACAGAACTGGGTTGAAGTTTACCTGTGGATTAGTGGAAATCTAGTACTTATAATAGAAAAAGGAATAAAGATTCACATCATCTGCCTTATGTAAAGTTCAAAGCATATTGTAAAAAAAAAACTATTCAATAATTTTGAAAAAAATACTTTTTTTTTTTTACACAAAACGCAACATGGGCTAACACATGGTGATTTAAACAAGCTAGTAAATTGTTACAACATATTAGAAGAGATTTAAGCATGAGAAAAATAAAAAAATCTAGGAGTGATTGGGATTTCATGTGGACCATAAGTTCCTCTGTCTGCCTGGAAGCAAGACAGAGAGTCTACCATCCCAGAAAAATTCTCTCTCCTCCTTTATAATGCTGATTTCACACCATTCCTAATCACACACTGCCAGAGAATAAAATCATATAGATGTCTTAAAATACTGTAATTAATGTAATGAAAATAAAATGAGATCAATTGTCACTTTTTTGCATGTATATTTCCTATAGTGTGAACATTTTATTT
>NW_021917077.1:0-1116 GCF_006229205.1 Suricata suricatta | reverse complement strand
AAATACTTTTTTCTGTGGTATAGATCTGAATGGGCTCAAATTGGAAGTATTTGGTTTTTTTCCTGATATATAGGAAATTCCCTCAGAAAAATGTTAGTGGTTGTGAAATTGTGTTGCATTCCTGAATTTCCAGTCAGTTTAGGCCACTTGGTGTGGTAGTTGGTAGTAATATGGAGCAAATTTTATTTTTATTAGTCTGAGTTGATGATCTGGACATATTAATAATGGTGTTACATGAAATAGTGAGATTTTCAGACCAGCAATATATTCATCCTTGTAAAAATGAGTTGGTTTCCAATAATAGTTTACTTGGCCCTAAGAAGTACTGATTACATTTAAAGCCATAAATCCAAACTTTAAATTGGCCACTGTAGCTATAAGACAAAAAAGTCAGGGAACACCAATTGTTTCTCATTTCTGCTTCACTATATTAACCCTCCATCTGCTGTCTTAGAACTAAGCCCAGTCACCAAGTCCAAATACAATTGAATCCTGTTTTTCATAGTAGTTCTGTTCTATAAAGTGGCAGCAAACACTGAATTAGTGTACATTGACCCAAAGTCCTATGGGAAATACAAGGTTAAATTCCTATGAACCACTGGTCATAGCATTTTCATCAGCTGATTGGTACATAACCTTATTTCATATGCGTTACTGTTTAAAGACACCTGATTTATTTATTGTTGGTTGATTAACTTGAATTCATAGCCAACAGCACTATAACTCATATGAAAATGAAACTTACCTAACACACACATTTTCTTCATAAGGTACATCAAAGGCTTCTTGCATTAGGAACACTAGACAGCATTTGAGCACTACCCATCAGAGCCACTTTTTTTTTTTTAATTTTTCCCTGGTTGAAGATTTATTTATTTTTTATTTTTTTACTTTATAAAGTTTCATATTTTTTAAATATATGCAATTATTTTCCATCATTTACAATACAGTAGTTGCAATGACACTCCAAACAGAAAAGCAAAGTAAAAAATCAAAACACCAACTTCTGTTTCATGTAATTAGACTTATACAGAAATTAGAAGGTTAAGTAACAACTAGTTAATCACCTAATTTCACAGCTATCTGAAGTGGCAATCGTTATATAGCAGCTTATCT
>NW_021917076.1:0-2215 GCF_006229205.1 Suricata suricatta | reverse complement strand
GATACTAGTTCTGCCATCTAACTACCTCAGAAATAGTAGCTAAAGATGAATTGCTCTAGAACTCAATGCAGAAACTTTGGAAGACATTTTTCCAGAATGTGTTTGACTTATAATCAACAATTGCAAAAATATCCATGTCTTTACATGTATGTGCATTTTGCTACAATGTTTTCCCAGAAAGTCCATCAGGATGCTATACTGCTTAAAATCCAGTATTCCAGACTGAAATTATTGAGATTTCCATGATCAAATGGGCCATTAAGGATATCTGCTTTAGGAACCACGTTTTATGGTGCAAAAAGAAATCTTGGTAAAACAAATTTAGACATTAATTTCAGATCCTTATTTGCACTGATCACCAGGAAGCTTTGATCTGAACCTGAGGCCTATCATTACTCATTTAAAAAGCCAGGGGCGCCTGGGTGGCTTAACTGGTTAAGCGTCCAACTTCAGCTCAGGTCATGATCTTGTGGCTCGTGAGTTCGAGCCTTGCATATGTGCTGACAGCTCAGAGCCTGGAACCTGCTTTGGATTCCATGCCTCCCTCCCTCCACCCCTGCCCTCCTCTTTCTCTCTCTCTCTCTCAAAAATAAATAAACATAAAAAATATTTTAAATAATTTAAAAAAACAAAAGATGAGTTGTGATAAGGATGTGGAGAAAGGGAATCCTTGTACACTGTTGTTGGAAATGTTAGCTGGCACAGCCATTGTGGAAAACAGTATGGAGGTTCTTTAAAAAACTAAAACCATTACTACCATGTGCACTCTCACTTTGGGGTACATATCCAAAGCAATTTAAACCAGAATCTTGAAGAAATACCAATATTCATTTATTCATTGAAGTCATTCATTCACAATAGTCAAGATGTGTAAACAAATGCCCATTAACAAACGAGTAGATAAAGAAAATGTGGTATATACATTCAATGGAATATTATTCAGCCTTCAAAAAGAAAGAAAACCTGCCATTTGCAGCAACATGGATAGACCTGGACATTGTGCTAAGTGAATTAAACCAAAGAAAGAAAGACAAATATTGCATGATCTCATTTACATGTGGAATCTAAAATAGACAAACTTAGAGAAGTAGAGAACAGAATGATGGTTGTCAGGGGGTGGAGGCAGGGGGAAATGAGGAGATACTGGCCAAAATATACAAAGTTTCAGTTATATAAGATAATTAAGTTCTAGAGATTTAGTATGCATCACATAATGCCTACAGCTAACAATACTATGTTGTATACTTAAAATTTTCTAAGAGGGTAGATCTGTGTTAAGTGTTCTTTCCACCACCACCACTACCACCACCACCACGATGATAATAATAATAAATAATGGAGGTGGGAGGGACCTTTTTGAGGTGATGGGTATGTCTACAGTTTTGATGGCAGTGATGGTTTTGTGGGTATATACATATCCCCAAACTCACTGAGTTGCGTATGTTGAATCTATATGGCTTTTCCCATGTCAAGAAAAATTCTGGACTATCTAGTGATTATGTGTTGTTATTAATGCATGACAGGGAAGAAATAGCTTCTGTAGAAAAGAATAATTTGATAAGTGAGCCATGGAATACAATTATCTTAAAGTAAATTGAAGATGCAATCATATTTTTTACTCTGTATTTAGGCATTTAATTATTTTTCTAGCAGATAAATAACAACTGGAGTTGTTTTCTGAAGATACAAATACAAATAATAATATCATTTTTTTGTTAATAAAGACTCTGCAGCTATCCTTGATCTAAAAATAAATAAATTCATAGGTTCTTCCACAAAAAAATAACTGTACAAGATCATAAGCGTACATATTGTCATTTAATTTTATTTATTTGAATATATAATACAAATATAAATATAGTATGAAGTTTGAATGTTCCAAAATTTAAAGAAGTAAAAATGTATACATGAAAAGTTGTCCTTATTCCTCTACCTTTCAGCTACTCACCACTCCTTACCACTGCCAAATCAGGAAAAACTACTGTTATCATTGTTTTTAATTCTTCCAGAGGTCTTCAGAGAATGTACAATCATGTGCATATACTTTTTTCTTTCTTTCTTTCTCTTTCTTTCTTTATCTCTCTCTCTCTCTCCCTTTTTGCAGAAAAGGAGCAAGCCATACCCATGATTTTCAAATATATAGCGAGAGGCTTTGTTCCATATCACTAAGTACAGACGCCCTATATTCTTATTATAGCTGATTAGTATTACATTC
>NW_021917075.1:0-1116 GCF_006229205.1 Suricata suricatta | reverse complement strand
AACTGAAGGAGTAAACAAACTGGCAGGTCCATACACTGAATGTGATTCAGTGAGAACTAGAGTTATCAGGCCATATGAAGAGATGAAGGAACATTCACACGTATTTCTAAGTGAAAGAAGTCTATTTGAAGAGACTGAAAGAGTGAGCAGTGGGTATGGGGGACAAGAGCCCTGGGCACCAGCTTCAGACCCGGACATAGTAATGTCTGCAGTATCCACCAGAGGGCGCCGGGTTTCCCATTCCTTAGCTGAGAGCAGTTGTCTCCCTGCCTCTTCTGGGTGCTCAGGTGTCCAACCTGGGGTGAAGCACTCCCCACTTCTACATTCACTTTTGCTCAGCTGGAGCCTGGGCTTCTGTCTAACGAGGGGTTTGCATGACCATCAGAAAGGGGCAGATGCTGGGAGCCGCACCTTCCTTGCTTGATGACATGGTGACAGTAAGGAAATGGCAGATGTTCAAGGCTCCTGCCATGAAAGGCGGAAACTGGCATCTCCTGCTACTACTGCTCATGTGAAATTAAGCCTGTTACTATTGATTAGACCTCACAATGTTCCAAGTCAGACTGATATTCCCCACACAGACACCTCATGGGAAGAAGCATATTCCCACCTCTATAAAGAGGAAGTTAAACAAAGCACTGCAGATGTGGTCAAAAGGCTCTCCTAAGGGGTTAAAGAACACAAGAATAATATTTACTCTGGCCAGGAGAAAAAGAGCCTAACAGGAATAAGAAAACAAACAAGAGCCAGGAATAAGTTACTGCACATACATATGCTAATTGGTGCCCATTAAGAGGATGGGTAAGAGTAGTGACAACTTAAACTCATATGCAAAGGCCAGTACATCTAGGGCACCTATGGCACTTACACCTTCAACATCAAAGAACAAGGTTGACAAAAGGTTTATTTACTAACCCTCACAAATACATTCTCACTCTTGTGAGCCAAATAGAATGCCTCCTAGCTTTGTTTATGCCTGAATCTTGGCGTTATTGTTATAAAATGTGTTTGCTATCTGCTTCTCACTGAAAACATCCTGCTGTCTTCTTAGTTGTAAGATTTACTACCGGTTCAAACAAATGTGTATATTATCTGCTTTTCACTGAGAATATCCTG
>NW_021917074.1:0-1116 GCF_006229205.1 Suricata suricatta | reverse complement strand
AGCGTGTGAGGTCCTCTGTGTTTCCACTGGGAACCGAGGGGTCAGATTTGAACCAAGGGGCGTGTTCGTTTGGACCCGACGACACGGGGCGTTGAGCAGGCCCCGCCGCTGCAGCCCCTGGCTTTCTGCAGTCCAAGCGGGGCCTTTCCCAGCTGGCAGGGCCCCGGTGCGCAGGACTGGAGCCCTAGTGGAGCCCACCCGGCTCAGGGTCCGCATGGGCCTGGCTAGGACCTGGGGCCTGTGACGGGAAGGGGGTCCCTGAGCCCCCTGCCTCAGGGCCACCCCAGCCGTCCAAGGCCCTGACTGCCTCTTTGGAAGTCACAGGAACCTCCTCCTCCAGGAAGCTCTCCGGGATAGGGGATTTTCCCCCAGGGCTGCGAAGCCTCACGTGTTTACTGCAGCTGGGAAGGCCGGGACAGAGCCACAGGCCCGTAACTCAGCAGGACAGCTGTGCGGGCAGGGGCCTGGGGCTGTTCTGGTTTGGTGAAAGGAGCAGCATCTGGTCTCATTCCAGAGACTCTGACATTTGAGAACTAATGAAAACAGGACCCAGGCCCGACGGAGCGGGTGCTGGTGTGGGGAGCATTTGTTGGCCTTCTCTGTGCTGGCAGCTCTAAGCGCTCCACCCAAGGGAGCCCCCTGGCTCCCCCAGCGCCCCCTGTCAGAATGTTCCCTGCTGTGCAGACGAAGAGCCTGAGGATTCTCCAACTCGCCAGGGACCACGGTACCGTCAGGGAGACGAGAGTCCCTCCTGGAGCAGCGCCGAATGGCCTGCCGTGGCGTGTGTGCCCTGTGTGCGTGTGTGTGTACCAGGGATGTGGGGTGGGTGTGCACCGTGTGTGGGTGTGTCTGGCTCAGCTTGGTCCCAGGCAGTCGTGACAGCACCCAGCCGCTGATGCCAGGGGAGGGTCGATGTCTGTGCTGGCGCTGCCGCGTGCTGCCTGGGTCGGATGAGGTTTTGGTCGTGAGAGGTTAGCTCGCCTGTTGGAAGGTGACGGGTACAGGTGATGCCAGGGGCGCCGCCGTGGAGACAGGCCTTGCGGGGGGTGAAGCTCTGTCCATGGAGGACACGCGGTAAACGTGCACGGTCGTGGGCTTGTTCGGGTCCAGGGAGGT
>NW_021917073.1:0-1116 GCF_006229205.1 Suricata suricatta | reverse complement strand
GCAGGCGGGAGGCAGGTCTGCTGTGTTCGAACTTCAGGGGCTCAACACCAGTCTGCCGGTCCGATGCAGTGTGTCCAAGGCAGACGAGCTCGCCAAAGGAGTCCTTTGTAGTGGAAGGAGGGAGATGACCTTGGAATCCCTGCCACCCTGAGTGACTGGCTGATAGCCTGTAGGAAGCAGACCTCTGGCGTTAAACTGGTGGTGGGCTCAGAGCAAAGTGCCTCTCAGTTGTGCGTCACAAAGCAGGAGATCTGAGCGGTGCTTTCTCAGTCAGCACTGTCCTCCTGCACCGCATGGATCTGCTCCTCCACACAGGATCAGGAAGCAGCTCCTGCCTGGCGGAGAACTGAGAAGACGGAGGGTAGAGGGAAGCACTACAGTCATCACTTTGAAGCTGACCTTGGGGCCACAACTGGTAGTCATTCTCTTCCTCCTCCACTATTTATTCATAATTTTCCCTTGGCTTCAGCTATTAAAGGAACTTCCTATCTGAACTTCGAACATTTATCTCTGCCTGGTATTCCCACTTTCACAGGTGTGACAGGAAAGCGGAGTACTGGGAGCAACCAAGTAGATCATTTCGGTTCTAGCAGGACTCCCTCTGTGTGTATGAGGTAAAGTCAGCCCTGACTCCTTCTGTTTGGAGTCAAGCACATTGCCAATATGGTGACTTCTTACTCACCTCCTGGTCCCCCCGCATGAGAAATCCAAAGTAATCTGGGAGCAGGTATAACTTGAACTTCAATGGAGTCCTTAGTATGTGTCTCCTTGGGGCATGAGGACTTCAGTTCTGCAAAGGCCCAGGCATTCGAGGATGGGGAGCACAAAATCCCTCAGTGGGACATCGGGAGCGATGGTGTGTCCACGCCTCGGTTCTCAAACCCATCTTTCCTCCTACGAAGCATGAAACACCATAAGAAAATCTCTGATATATTACAAATATGACACCCTGAAGGACAGAACCACATCTACTCAGAGTATTGCCCCTGGACTGACCATGTGGGTTTGCCTTTAGAGGTCCACCCCTGCATTCAGAGACCCTGACTATTCTGGACTGGACATTCTTCTCCAGTCATTCTTTGGGCTTCCTCTGGTTTTTGCAGAGAATCAGACTGG
>NW_021917072.1:0-1116 GCF_006229205.1 Suricata suricatta | reverse complement strand
CCTAGGGAGTCAGGAGGAAACCTGTGGAACATTTAGTTGAACTAAGTGAAATGTAAGAGCTGTCTTGGTTAGTAACAAGGCTCCTGCGTAATTACATTCCCATTTGCACATCTTGCCGCACCCACCACTGTCCCAGGATGCACACTGGTCATTGCAGGAGCCGCCCACTTTACTTGTAATTCTCAGACACGCCGTCTTTAAGTTCATGCTTCTATTCTTTCCACCACTTTTCTTTCTTAGGTAGCTGTTTGCTTATCAGATCCAAAATGCATGATTGGGGTCCCCTGGAATTTTTCCTCACTTTAATAATTTGATGCTTTTACCTTTCATCTGTCCCCCAAGCATCCGTATAGGCTTGGTATATAATGTTATAAGAGTGTGAGCTCTAAAGTTACATTGGCTGGGGTTAATGCTAGACCAAATACTAACTAGCTGCATAATTTGGAAGGTTATTTAATCTCTTGGAATTTTGGTGTCTTGCATGTAAAATATAAACAATCATAGTACCTATCTCACATACTTTTATCCTTCCTTTTTTAATGTAATGTTTGGGTGAAAATGCAACTAATATGTGCAAAGTGAAGACTAGAGTATTATTTTTATTATGTCACTCAAACCTTCTATAATTAAGTTCTGTTTATTTCTTCTTCCAAGCTATAAATGCCATCAGAATAAAACAAAGGAATGTTTATGTTCTTTGGTATATCTTGAACCTAGAGAAGGGTTTTGTCTTTAGTATTTATTACTGAATACTAATTGAAAGCAAGTTTCAGTTACTGAAGTTTTACATTCCCACATATAAATATGTTGTCAAGAGACTTGTAGTTTTAAAATGATATCAAGAGACTTATAGTGAAAGGACACAAGTCTAAACCAAACAGACTCCATGACAGGTTTTATTCCCCTCTGACCTTAAAGGCCTAAGTTTCAGTTTCCCGAAACTACCAGGCAGTTAGTTACACATTGCCCAAGGCAGGAGAGACCACCCTTGTAACACCCAATCAGGAAAGGCCAGCTAACACCCTTAACATTCCTAAGGGCAGGCCTGTAGATGGAAACCATAGATAGTTACCTGTTGTTTAATACTAGATTAACCAGTTACTCACCCCACGTGGG
>NW_021917071.1:0-1116 GCF_006229205.1 Suricata suricatta | reverse complement strand
TTATTCGGGAGTGTTTTGATTACTGATTTCATTTTACTGATAGTAATTGATCCGTTCAGGTTTTCTGTTTCTTCCTGATTTAGTTTTGGGGGGGTTATATATCTCTATGAATGTATCCATTTCTTCTAGATCCAATTTCTTGGCATGTAATTTTTTATAATATTCTCTTATAATCCCTTATATTTCTGTGGTGTCAGTTATTTCTACTCCTTCATTTCTAGTTTTTTTGGGGTCCTCTTTTTTGTAGTTGTTGAGTCTAGCTAACAGTTTATCAATTCCATTGATCTTATCAAAGGGCCAGCGCCTGATTTCATTGATCTGTTCTAATTTTTTAGTCTCTGTTTCATTGATTTCTGCTCTAACCTTCATTATTTCCTTCCTTCTACTAGCTTTGGGCTTTTCTTTTTCTAGCTCCCTTAGGTGTAAGGTAAAGTTGTTTATTTGAGATTTTTCTTGCTTCTTGAGGTAGTACCATGTTACTGTAATCTTTCCTTTGAGGAGAGCTTTTCTTGCATCCCAAAGATTTTAGACCACTGTGTTTTCATGTGTCTCATGTATTTTTATTTCCTCTTTGATGCCTTGACTGACCCATTCATTGCTGAATAGCTTGTTATTTAAGTTCTATGTATTTGTGTTCTTTCCAGATTTTTTTCTTGTGATGACTTGTAGTTTCATATTGCCGTGTTAAGAAAATGTGTGTGATTTCAGTCTTTTTAATTTATTGAGAGTTGTCTTATGGCCTAACCTGTAATCTATTCTGGGGAAGTTTCTGTGTGTAATCCACTGTTTTCAGATGAATGTTCTCAATATATGTTAGGTCTGTCTGGTCTGATGTGTCATTCAAAGCCACTGTTTTCTTATTAATTTTCTGTCTGGATGGTGTTTCCATTGATGCAAGTGGAGTGTTAAAGTCCTCTGCTATTATTACATAACAATAATAGGAAGAAACCGTTTATTCCTTTGTTAATAGTTGCTTTATGTGGGTGTTCCCATGTTGGGTGCATAGTTATTTACAATTGCTATATATAGTTATATACAATTGTATACTGTTAAATATCCTCTTGTTGGATTATTCCCTTTATCATTATGCAGTGTCCCTTTTTGTTTCTTGGTATA
>NW_021917070.1:0-1116 GCF_006229205.1 Suricata suricatta | reverse complement strand
TGTGTTCTCTCAGCAATGGCATCGTCCAAATGCATTCTGACAGCTGCCTTCCTCGCTGTCAGCAAGGCCCTGCTTCTGCCTCCAGTGGGAGTCATTCCCCACCATCACATCGAGGAGCATCTGCTCTGTGTGTAGAGTCTCGGGAAGGAGGGTGGATGCATGGAAATCGTAAATGCACTGCCCTAACTTATTTGCATTCAGTATCTCCTTCTGCTGGGAAGATGGCTCTAGGGATTTTCCAATCATTCTTCAACATATGTGTACCTGAAACAGACCTGTGCAAAGTCCGCTCGGTGAGTTCCGTTCCTCTGGCTCACACCATCTCTCTCTCCTTTTCAGCATGTGGCATGAACGTGCATCACAGATGCCAGACAAAGGTGGCCAACCTTTGTGGCATAAATCAGAAGCTAATGGCTGAAGCACTGGCAATGATTGAGAGCACTCAACAGGTAGGAAAGGCTTTTAGGTTAAGTTCCTGCACTTTCAGCTCAGCAAGGACTACTTGAGTCCTTTTTCCCTTTGATCCGTGGAGCAATATGGAGTCTGTTCCTGAGCATTCGCCTTGCCTCTGACTTTCTTCATTATGCCCATATCCCCACGTGGAGATACTTACTTAATGCATTTGTATTATAGATATTTTTAAGATCTTAAATTCTTTGTGGCATGAGTGGGGCCAGAAACAAATTCATTGAAATTATTGAGGATTAGTTACCAGCTTAATACCTATATACTTGCTAGAATCATCCCTAATATGTGCATGGGACACTGAGTCAAGGGCAACTTTTGCCTTGCCATTTACTCATATGTGCTAGGGCTAACATGTTGAGTTTTTGTATCCAAGAACAAACACAAAGCTCTTTTTTCATCCATAGCCTTCCATTCTTATTTGGGCCTGAATGATGTAGATAGTACAGGAGAAACCAGTTAGCCCCTGGAAAGTATGAAGGAAATGAGTATTTTCCTGCTCATGCACAAAATAGATAGACTCTTAGAGCATATGAGATCCTAAAAGCACGCTGAGGGAAAGAGGAACATTGGTTATCTATGCATTTAGGAATCTTAAAAAGATCTCGACCCCAAGGGCAGCAGGCTGAGCTGAGCAGGCAGTAGTGGGTG
>NW_021917069.1:0-1116 GCF_006229205.1 Suricata suricatta | reverse complement strand
ATTGATCTCCTCTGCTCTGGCAAGGAACAAATGAGGTCATTACCACAAAGCCTTTAGCACAGCACTTGGCACCTCATGGGTGCTCGAGAAACGTCAGCTGGAACTGTCTTCTCACCCGATGCCCACAGTAACCCCATGCAGAGAGTGTTACTATCCCCATTTTGTAGGGAGGAGACAAAGGCACAGAGAGGTTAGGTAGATTCCCTGAGGTCTCACAGGAAACAATCTTGTCAAGATTTGAATCCAGGCTAGCTCTGGGATTTGTGCTTTTTGCCACCTTCCCTGGCATGTGGCAAGTACAGGATGAAGTATATATAGACATGCAGTTACAGACACGGGACCGGTGCCCAGCATGGCACAGTCATGTACCAGTAGGCTGTAATGCACCTGTTGCTATTATAATTATGCATATCATCGGGACCATCATTCAGAATCGAACTGGAAATTATAAAACTTGAGAGTGGTTGGTGAAGGTCAAGGGTATTCTGAGATACTAGAAAGGACAACAAGAAATCTGTCAAAAACAAGGGGCAAAGAACCAGAGTCATAAGCAACTTCCTTGCAACATTATCAGTAATTACACAATAGAAAAAATGTATGTATCTAACAATAAGGGAGTGTCTTAATAAATTATGGTTGATCTCTTTGGTGGAAAATCACATGCCCCTTTAAAAAGATGATACTCGGGGGCGCCTGGGTGGCTCAGTCGGTTGAGCGTCCAAGTTCGGCTCAGGTCATGATCTCACGATTCGGGAGTTTGGGCCCCACATTGGGCTCTGTGCTGACAGCTAATTCAGAGCCTGGAGCCTGCTTCAGATTCTGTGTCTCCCTCTCTCTCTGCTCCTTCCCCACACATGCTCTGTTTCTGTCTCAATAATAAATAAACATTAAAAAATATTTTTTAAATTAAAAAAAATAAAAAGATGATAATCAGACTTAACATGGAACATATTTACTTGCCATTATGGTTAAAAGGAAAAGGCTGGTATAAATTCTATTTCTGCTCTATTTCTTCCTCTATTAAAAGTACCACCTGCATGTTGAGAAGAGTTGAAAGGGAACATGCAAACAGGTGATGTGTAAAATGCTGGAATCGAGGATTTCTTTTTTTTTTTT
>NW_021917068.1:0-1117 GCF_006229205.1 Suricata suricatta | reverse complement strand
CCCGCCTGACCCTTGGACATCCCCTCTTTAATCACCCTGGGCAGGAAGGAGCAGGCTCTGGGAGCGCTGCAGGGCCGGGCTGGGGATTGACGAAGAGAGGCCACATTTTTGCATCATGGATCAGTTTGCATTGAAGGGAGCGGCTGCTTCTGTGGGGAAGAGAGAGGGCCCGTCAGGTGGGTGCCCGACAGGGGCCCTGGAAAGAACAGAGACGCAGTTTTCATGGAGAATCAGGTCTGTGGGGACAGTGTGTGGCCACGTGCCAACTTGCCCTGCCTGCCTGGTAAACACTTCGGACTCCCTGTGCCCCCACCTGGACGGATTCCCCACCCCTGAGTCTATTCACAGACGCGTCCCTTGCAGGAGTTGACAAATCCACCCTCCCAGGGGCGCTCGGGACTCCTTGGATCCTCCCCTCTATTCTACCCCCACCCCTGCTCTGAATCCAAGCAAACACAACGGGCTATACTTGCCCATTGTTTTGAGACTAAAGTTTTCTTGTGCCATCACTGTGCATGGGTCCTGTCAGCTCCCTGCAGAGCATTTCAGCAACCTTGTAACACAGTTTTGCTTCCACCATCTCCTTCTACAAGATCTTCTGTGAAAACACAAATTTTTTAAATGTTTTATTTATTTTTGAGAGAGAGACAGCATGAGCAAGGGAGGGTCAGAGTGAGAGGGTAGACACAGAATCCGAAGCAGGCTTCAGGCTCTGAACTAGCTGTCAGCACAGAGCCTGATGTGGGGCTCGAACCCACGAACTGTGAGATCATGACCTGAGCTGAAGCCGGGCACTTAACCAACTGAGCCACCCAGGCTCCCCAGTGAAAACACAATTTTAATTGGTTTTTTTTAATGCTTCATTTTGAGACAGAGAGAGAGAGGATCCAAATCAGGCTCTATGCTGTCAGTACAGAGCCCGATGTGGGGCTCAAACTCACAAACCGTGAGATCAGAGATCAGGACCCGTGCTGAAGTCGCATGCTTAACTGACTGAGCCACCCAGGCGTCCCTAAAAACCCAATTTTAAATTGCAGCCCCTGCCACAGCCCTCTTGCTGTCCATCATGCTTTGTTTTCTTCCAGAGCATCTCCCCCCCCCCCCCCCCCCCCCCCCC
>NW_021917067.1:0-1117 GCF_006229205.1 Suricata suricatta | reverse complement strand
TAATATCAAAAATATCACCATCAATCATAACAGAAAAGCATTAAAGTATTGAGAGCTGTCAAATTCACAATGGCAGACAGAAATTTTCCAAAATTATAATTTTCACTTGAAAGCTCAAGTAGTATTGTCAACAAATATTGTCAGTTTTTCTTGAAGTGACAGCCTCATTTTGCTCATTTCCAAGAAAATGTCCTCCACACGCTCATTTGAATAGCCATAGTTTGTAGTTCATTTTTGAAAGTAAAATGGTTTTCCATGACAAAAGCCTAGTTCAGTTTGCAACAAGGTCAATTCTGAAGACACCCATCACACTGAGTCTACACAGAAGACTGTGCTGTGTACTTCCCATTTTGTCATATAGATTATTACAACGACATGCACTCAAGCATCAAGATTTACTAAAATTGGTAATTTTGTGCATCAGAAGAGAACTACCACCCTGTCACTTTGATGATTTGATTCACACCAATGTGCCCGAAGTTTTACCCTCTATTGCTTTTGCGCTAACAATACAAAAGCCGTATAGCGAGAGGCAAGTAACATCCTACAGTAATTATGAAAGCAATTGTGATTGGCCAGGTTCCCTGAAACGGTCTCAGGGACCCCTCGGGTCTCACACTCTGAGACCCACACATCGAATTGATTAGTCGCCTTTTCTGTATCTAAATTCTCTATTCAATATTGTCACTTCCTATTATTTTTTCCCTTTCTTTTTTCCTTTCTTTCTTTCTTTCTTTCTTTCTTTCTTTCTTTCTTTCTTTCTTTCTTTCTTTCTTTCTTTCTTTCCTTCTTCCTTCCTTCCTTCCTTCCTTCCTTCCTTCCTTCCTTCCTTCCTTCCTTCCTTTCTTTCTTCTTTCTTTTTTAGAGGGAGAGAGAGAGCGAGCAGGTGAGGGACAAAGGGTGAGAGAAAGAGAGAGAGGGAGAGAGAACCTTAAGCAGGCTCCATGGTCTACATGGGTCTCCATTTGACTTTGATCTCATGACTGTGAGATCATGACCTGCGCTGAAGTCAAGACTCAGACACCTAACTGACTGAGCCACCCAGGCAGCCCCCTTTCTATGAGTTTTTAAGCATGCTTATGGATCTCCCATGTTGAAAAAAGAAACACTAAAACAA
>NW_021917066.1:0-1117 GCF_006229205.1 Suricata suricatta | reverse complement strand
CAGCTCAGAGCCTGGAGCCTGTCTTCGGATTCTGAGTCTCCCTCTCCGTCTCTGACCCTACCCTGCTCACGCTGTCTCTCTCTTTCTCTTTCGCTCTCTCTCTTTATAAATAAAATATATAAAAAATAATGGGTATATGTCTCTTAGTGTTACAATAAAAATGGAGCTGATAACATTACAGTTATAAATTGAGAGCCAGTGTCTCTTGAGAGACTGTGAATTACAGAGGTTATGAAAACAGGCTTTGAGGTCAACCAGACCTAGAGGTGATACACTCCTATTAGCTGCATCAATACTCCTCTTGACCCTTGTTTATCTCAGTGGAATAAGAATATTACGTATCACATAGGATTATTATGCACATTCAATAAAATCATGCTTGAAAAGATTTAGTGATCTGTAGTGTTATCTGCTATTTCCATATGGAAATTTTTCTATGGGCTATATTTCATGAAACTATAATAATCTACATATTTTGCATATATCTGTTTTCACTTTTTCATAGTGTTTTGGAGAGAAGTTCACTGTGAATATTTAAGAGTTTCAGAGAGTTACTTTAAGGATGGAATAATTGTTGCATAGATAGAATTACTTAAGAGATTATTTTTCCCCTTATCATTTGGAAGTTCTATGACATTGAGCAAATCACTTGACCTTTCTCATTTCATCTGGAAGTTAGGGATATTAAATTAAGATTTTGCCAATTGTTTTCAAAAAAGAAAAAAAAATCCAAAGCTTTCTGAATTACTTCTATTCTGCTTAAATGGAAATGTTTTAACCAGGTTATAAAAATATTGCATTAGGTAAAAATCGCAAATTAAAAAAATAAAATTTCAGAGTGTTAAACTTCAAATGCCTACAGAACATAAGAAAACTGTTGACCTTTTATAAATGTGAGACTAGATGGTTTGTGTCTTAGTTCTCTTGGCTCTTTGAAAGAGCTGAAATCTTGGCTAGGGCTTGGTCCAGGTGCCAGTAGGCACTGAGAATCCCATGGGCAGGAACTTAATGTCTGTTGGGAAAGGCAAAAATCTGAACAATAGGGAGACCAAACTAAATATCAAAACTGAAGGTTTAAAGTTAGCTTGAAGAACCAGTAAATACAGTTTGGCAAAAA
>NW_021917065.1:0-2215 GCF_006229205.1 Suricata suricatta | reverse complement strand
GCCACTGCCCAGGTCACCCGCCTGTCCCGCCAAGTCCCTCCTCCCCCTGCACGGTGCCCCACCCCCCGCGGAGCCTCCTCACGCCTCACGTCACACACAGGCTTCCTGCTCTCCAGACACCGGCCCCTCTCCTCCTGGCGGGACCCCCTCCCAGCTCCTGCTCATGGGCTCCTGCACCTGTTTCCACCGGCTGTTCCTGCAGGAGGGCAGTTCCCTGCGCTCACGCCGTCTACACAATGGGCGCCTGCAATCCGGACCCGGGTCCTGGTCCCTGCGGCTCCCGCACGGAACACACTCTGAAGCTGAACCCCAGAAGGAGGAGGCGACCCCCCCCCAACTCCTGGTCCACCGGCCGCGGTGACTGACAAGAGCAGGAAACCAAGCAAGGGCAGGGGGCGGCGCTCGCGGGAGGCACGAAGGCATCGGACCAGGTTCTGAACTTGACTCCGTCAGACGGGTGAACTTCAGCCAAAGCCAGAGCCTCCGCCGCCATGTCCCGGAGCAGGTCCCTGCGGAGCCCCCGAAGCCCCCGGAGCCCCCAACGTCCGGGGCCTGCGCTCCCGGCAGCCGCTTGAGCGCCTCCGCCAGGTCCCTGCCGGGTTGGGTCCAGACCCTGAGCAGGACGGAGACGGGTCCTCCCCGATGCCCGGCGCGGGGACCGGGCGCCCGCATGATCGTGGCAGAGGAGACGCTAGCAGCGCTCCCGACCGCTGCCCCGGCCAGTCCCTTCCCTCCCGCTGCTCCTCCCACCCCCCACAACGTGCGCAGGGTGTGGTGTCCCCACGCGTGAAATCCCCGAGGCCCCCACGGGCAGCTGCTGCTGGGCCGGAAACGAGCCCCTGGGAGCGACGAGGCAGCTCCCCTAACGATGCCGCTGGAGGGACAGGGGTCAGAGGCTGAGAAGGAAAAGCAGGAAACTAGTCCCCGGCCTGATGTCACAGGTGTCACCCACTCTGTGCAGCTGGTGATGCCCATCGTGCTGTCATTCACCCTCGGAGGGACACTGCCTGTCACCTGGGGGCGGAGGAGGGGAGGACACCTGCGTGTCAGTGCCCTGCCTTCGCCTTGTCATTCTCAGAGAAATCTGGGAGCAGGTCATTCAGTTCAGGCCTCTTGTGTAGATGAGAAGCCTCGGCACAGAGAGGGTTAGAAATTATCCAAAGTCACACAGCCTGGAAAGGGCGGGGCTTGGGGCCCAGGCGTCCTGTTTGTGGAGCTGAGGCCCCGACCACGGCGCGGTGCTGCCCTCAGAGCCTGTGTGCGGCACAGATCCAGGAGAGGACGGGCGAGGGATGGGGACAAACACCGGAGAACACCATCTCCTTCGTCACCGCCCAAGCTGAGGCCCAACGTGCCGGCTGTGCCCCCGCGCCCACCTCGCTCCCTCCTTCTGTCCCGCAACATGACGGCCTACAGAGAGGAGGGGGGGGAGGAGGGGGACCCCACTCACCAGGACTAAGCAAACAGGGCAGCAGATGGAGCGAGGAACGGTGGGGGGCTGGGAAGCAGAGGAACAGAAACGGTCTCCCAGGGGAGCTGCGCCCAGCTGGGCCCCGGGGCCCCTCACACACCAGCACGATGCCCTGAGCTGGGCGCTCACCCAGGGCTCAGCCCAGCCCCTCGTTGATGCCGCACAGGAGGCTGGAGGGTCCCTGCCGGCTCCCGGGGAGGACGGGCTCCCTCCACGGCGGGGACACGCCAGGGGCTAGGGCTCCGTCTCCAGGCCCAGGAGAGGCCGAGGCGTTAGCTGCACAGAGTGTGGACAGAGGCCTCCTGGTGACAGCGAGTGTCCCCGTCCCCGTGCAGGCCGCCTCCCTGCGCTCCATCCTGCTCCGTGGGAGGGACCTTCAGGGTGACTCTGAGAGCCTGTGGGGCCCCAGGAAAGCCCAGACACAGTCGCTGAGCGGGCGGAGTCCTGCAGGGACCAGCCCAGGGGCCTCACACTCAGTGAAACCTCCAGGCTCCAAGCCCGTCCTTCCCACAGGGACTCAGCTCGGCCTTTCAGCTCCTCAACCGGAGACAGCAAAGTCCCACCAGGAAAACAGGGATGAAAGACAAAGTCAGGGAAAGACTCTCAAGGGACAGAGACCAAAGGGCCCCCGAAATCTCTCAAAACTCATTAATAGTTTCCTTGAGCCCACGAAACCAGAAACTGTCCCTTTAGTGAAAATGAGCAGTCAGAAAACAAGAAAGGCTTTGGGACCTGAAAACAGCA
>NW_021917064.1:0-1117 GCF_006229205.1 Suricata suricatta | reverse complement strand
GGACAGAGGGCGCCGGGGCCGGGCTGCACAACCTTCGGCTAGTGCCAAACAGATTTCTGGTGGCCCTGGGGTCCCCCAGCCGCCTCAGCACAGCCAGGAACAGAAGTGAGGCCCTCCAGAGAAGACCGTTGGGAGCCTCTGTCGTGGAGTGGACGGAATCCCCGGGACACACGTGGGCGGTGTGCACGGGCTCGGAGGCCGTCACTGCAGCAGGACGGCCAGCCTGGGCTGAGGGGGGCAGAGAAGGACGGGGACAGAAGGCCGCCGGCTCTCACGGTGCCACGGGCCGACGCGGGCTGACACGGGCTGCGGGAGCTGTTGCATAAGCGTGTCCGCCCTTCAGGGGACGCAGACCGATGACTCGGGGCCACGGCCCGGCCCCGAGGGCAAAGTCTTGAGCTTATTCCCAGGACCTGAAGACAGTGGCTTTCCTAGGGGGGCGTTGAAAGTGCTCGGGACCAGTGACTCCCTGCTTTCTTTAATTTGTTTTCTCTTTTGAAATGGAAGTAGGTTTGTTATCCTGTGCCGGACCCCCCACTGCATTTTTGGAGCAGATAACTCGTTTCCCTGGAGGGCCCCACAGGCGGGATGGACGGGTCATGTGCAGAGTATCACCAACACCTAACTTAGACAGTTGAGAGATTTGGGGTTCGGGCTGATGTGGAGCGGTTTGGAATGGGGCGAACACATACGGGACAGACGTGAATCTTTGGGGGACAGACAGTGGGCTACAGGAGGCTGAACAAGGGCCCCCAGGAAACCCACAGTGAACTTTGGAACGAGTGAATGTCACCTTACAAGGCAGACAGACTGCAGATGTGATTGAGTTAACCTGTCTCCCCCGCGGCCCCACGGCCCCGCCTCCCGCAGGCACCACCTCCCCACAGGCCCCGCCCCCATGGCCCCGCCCTACAGCTCCGCCTCCCCATGACCAGGGGAGACTGGAGATTGTCCTGGGTTTTCTGGCCGAGGCGATGCGGAATCACAGCTGACCTCGCGGGAGCGGGGCAGGGGCAGCCTGGAGGGAACCATGGCCATGATTTCCGCTCGGGGAGGGAACCGTGGCCGTGAAGCAAAGAGGGAGCGCCGGGGCCAGGAACGAGCTCTCCCAGAGCCG
>NW_021917062.1:0-1117 GCF_006229205.1 Suricata suricatta | reverse complement strand
CCTAGGGAGTCAGGAGGAAACCTGTGGAACATTTAGTTGAACTAAGTGAAATGTAAGAGCTGTCTTGGTTAGTAACAAGGCTCCTGCGTAATTACATTCCCATTTGCACATCTTGCCGCACCCACCACTGTCCCAGGATGCACACTGGTCATTGCAGGAGCCGCCCACTTTACTTGTAATTCTCAGACACGCCGTCTTTGAGTTCATGCTTCTATTCTTTCCACCACTTTTCTTTCTTAGGTAGCTGTTTGCTTATCAGATCCAAAATGCATGATTGGGGTCCCCTGGAATTTTTCCTCACTTTAATAATTTGATGCTTTTACCTTTCATCTGTCCCCCAAGCATCCGTATAGGCTTGGTATATAATGTTATAAGAGTGTGAGCTCTAAAGTTACATTGGCTGGGGTTAATGCTAGACCAAATACTAACTAGCTGCATAATTTGGAAGGTTATTTAATCTCTTGGAATTTTGGTGTCTTGCATGTAAAATATAAACAATCATAGTACCTATCTCACATACTTTTATCCTTCCTTTTTTAATGTAATGTTTGGGTGAAAATGCAACTAATATTTTCAAAGTGAAGACTAGAGTATTATTTTTATTATGTCACTCAAACCTTCTATAATTAAGTTCTGTTTATTTCTTCTTCCAAGCTATAAATGCCATCAGAATAAAACAAAGGAATGTTTATGTTCTTTGGTATATCTTGAACCTAGAGAAGGGTTTTGTCTTTAGTATTTATTACTGAATACTAATTGAAAGCAAGTTTCAGTTACTGAAGTTTTACATTCCCACATATAAATATGTTGTCAAGAGACTTGTAGTTTTAAAATGATATCAAGAGACTTATAGTGAAAGGACACAAGTCTAAACCAAACAGACTCCATGACAGGCTTTATTCCCCTCTGACCTTAAAGGCCTAAGTTTCAGTTTCCCGGAAACTACCAGGCAGTTAGTTACACATTGCCCAAGGCAGGAGGGACCACCCTTGTAACACCCAATCAGGAAAGGTCAGCTAACACCCTTAACATTCCTAAGGGCAGGCCTGTAGATGGAAACCATAGATAGTTACCTGTTGTTTAATACTAGATTAACCAGTTACTCACCCCACGTGGG
>NW_021917061.1:0-1117 GCF_006229205.1 Suricata suricatta | reverse complement strand
CTTGTATCCTGCAGAGACACTTTGATTTTAGCTCAGTGAGATTCATTTTTGGCATTGACCTCCAGACTTGGAGGAGCAGAAATTTGTTTCTTTTAATTCTTTAGTGTGGTAACTGGTAATAGCAGCAATAGGAAAGTGACAAAACCATCTATTCAATAAAATGTTGCTTGAAGAAATGGAAATGAAGTTTATCAACTCAATTCCCTCCCTTGAGAAAGGCATTTTGTGTTGAAACCCTACTTAAGTAGCTGAAACAAAATCTAAAGTGAATTTGGAGTGGAAATGAAGTTTATCAACTCAATTCCCTCCCTTGAGAAAGGCATTTTGTGTTGAAACCCTACTTAAGTAGCTGAAACGAAATCTAAAGTGAATTTGGAGATAGTCAGCCCTATTAGCTGGAACAGAGAATTTCTTCTTGCATAAGTGTAAATGTGGTTCTGTCTTGGAGGCCTCTGTGAATCAGAGTAGGAGAAGCCATTCATTGTTAAAATAAAGACCACTCATTCTACTCTAATATTTTGTCTAAATTTCTCCATTTTAGAATTCCATCTTAATGCAAACCTTCATTTTTCCCCTTTCTTTACCTTCCAAGGTCTCTCAAACTTTCCTTCAAACAACAGATAGTTTATAATGAATTATAATGAGGGTTATGAATCTTGTACATGTACATATATGTGAGTGAGTGTGTTTGTTTGAAAGAAAAATGTGCATAATACACAGACATTTGCATACACACAACCCTTACTCTTGAACATTCTTTAGATTCAATAAAGCATTTCCACATATTTAATCTTTCCTCATCACATCCCTGGAAGTTATGTTTATTCTTCCACATTATCTTCAGAAGAAAATGAAGGTTAGAGGGATTACATCCTGCAATTGCATAATGAAATAGTTAAAACTTCTTGTGCACCTTCTTAAATTCTATGGAACTATACGGAATATACCCATGATTTTTCAATGACTGATTCAATTCCTAAATTTGTACACGTTAAATATGTACAGCTTACCTTATGTAATAAACTTCCAATACATTAATTAGCATTAAAATTCTTGTGTTGCAAGACTCAGTGTCAGATCGGGAGCACAGTTAGTTGAGTCACACCTAATGGGGTGG
>NW_021917060.1:0-1117 GCF_006229205.1 Suricata suricatta | reverse complement strand
CCCCCGTAACTCCTGGTAAACAGGAAGCACAAAGTTCACACCTGTTGAATGAGTGAACAGGAGTCAAACGTAATAACTTTGGTGAAACTCATCTGAAGACAGAGCAATCAACTAGTCTATGGAACTGGAAGTTACTTCTAAACTAAGACTCCCTGGGTCACCTTCCTTAATCTCTAACAGTTTAGACAAACATAATGACCTGAATCACATAAATATAGTCATATATATCACATGGCCTTTAAGAAATTCAATTAGTGTTTTATTAATCAATTCTTTTGAAGCATAGAAAATGTATGGTGTATAAATTTTCCAGTTGATCCCTTTTGGAACTGGAGATTTAGGTGAGTAGGTGTAAAAGGAAATAAAGTATCATTTTAAACTTTAGACTTTGACAACTAACAATTTATGAGAATAAAAAAACAGAATATGGGCCATCCTTTTGTGTTCCAAAGAAAATGCCTTGGAGAGGTTATGAATAAAGAATACCCACTGAAGCAGAAAAATTCAAAAGAATGCAAGCTTCAAAATTTCAATAACAATGAACATGTTTTTATGTTGGCTTGCAACTTCTCTGCAGATGTTACTTTGAAAGTTTGGATTCTGCTGGATCTTAGCATAAACCATGTATCTTTGGTCTAAACATTGAAATTGGTTAGGAAAGTCCAGCTGGAAATAGCTTTTGGAGATAGATCTTTATATTTTCCCAGAGTGAACATAATTTTTGTGTTTTGTATAGAAAAGATCTTTTGTAAGCCAACCCACTGCAGTAAAATTACGGCATAAATCTGGTTGAGTGTTTTCTAGGGAAGCAGTAAAACAAGCAGAATTTAGTTGACATGTTGTTTCTTCTACCTGCACTTGACATTTATTAATTTCAGCTCATATCTCATTGAGTTTATATTTGGATTCAAGTAAATCCAAAGTAATAGATAATTGGTCACTGTACAAAAATGAAATGGTTAGTGCCTCTCTGTGTGTGTGTGTGTGTGTGTGTGTGTGTGTATAAAATCGTTTCAATGGAACAAATTGTTATCACAGAATCATTTCTATTTCTTATAAGGTAATTGGATATTAATTTAGAAAATGTACTAAAGAGTGGTGCCTGGGTGGCTCAGTC
>NW_021917059.1:0-1117 GCF_006229205.1 Suricata suricatta | reverse complement strand
TGTGTAGCCATTGTGATTGTCACAAGGTGTGTTTTCAAATATTCGTTATTCAAAACAATCAGCCATAATGGACTATCCATATATATATAATGTGCCTCATGCAAATAAGAGATTATCTTTTTTTGGTGACTTTTCCCCTACTCTGACTATCAACCTTATTATAACGATTTTATACCATATAATCATGCATGTGGCTGGAGCTCCGTACTGGAAAAATATTGGTTGGAGGCTGATCCATTATCTTATGGATATATTATTCTGTATTTAAATTTATGTCTTCTGGGTTCCTTCCCAGAACCGGATAGATTGCCAAGAGTAGGACAAAGAAAGGAAAAGTTTTGCATGGTAAATCTCTGAGATCCAAGAAACTCATAAAGAGTTCCTTTCTTAGTAGATGTGTCCAAATACAATGTCCCACCTTCTGCTGTACTTCTAGTGAATTCCATCACGTAGAATAAAAAGAGCTGCAGATATTATTTTTCCACGCATTCTACAGGGTTGGTTTATTACAATGTTGAGCTAGCAAGGTCAATTATTTTTACATCTCTTCCTCATTTCACCTGGTGTTGTTCACAGTTAATGACAATACTTTATATAATTACCATTCAGGTTTTTTTAAGGACATTAGCAAACAATACTTTATTGCTTTCTCAAAACACACCTGACCTGTGAGTTAGGAAAGGCAGTTATTGTTTCTATTTTCCAGATGATGCTCAGACAGGCAAGTGATTTCCCCAAGACACACAATTACTAAGTGAAAGGCCAACTCCAGAGCAGTAGTCTCAACTTAGACAGCAAAACAGATCAACTAGGTGCTTCTAAAAATAAATATCAATGCCCAGGCCCCACCCAAGATCAATTCCTTTGGAACTACCAGGGTTGGGCTCCAGCCCTACATTTTTTCAAAGTTTCCCTGATGAGTCAACAGGCATCCAGGTGTGAGGAGGTTTCCTGGGATATGGAAGTTCTCAGGCAACTCACCTAGTTCTATATGAATCATTACCTTTCATTCCCAAAAGCTCACAGTGTTGTAATGAGGATTAAATGAATTAAAGCCTGTAAAATACTTACCACAGTGCCTGGCTCAGAATACATGCTCCTGAAGGCTAACTACCAT
>NW_021917058.1:0-1117 GCF_006229205.1 Suricata suricatta | reverse complement strand
AGCCATGCGCACAGAGCCCAGTGTGAAAACTACCCTGCAAGAGGATCCCAAGTGAGGCTCACTCTTTGGTTTACTCATCAGATGATAGCAAGTCCAAGATTCTTGATCACTTTGGTTGACTTTCCCACAATTTCCTAAGCCCCACAGACCTGAGGCAGCAACTAGATTTTATCAAGCTGGTAGAAAGAATTCCAGGAATTTGTTTATTTTAAAGCAGCATCAGTGATAGATGCAGAGACTAAAATTCTATCTCATGCCCATTCCCCAAATTATCTCAGTAGAAGGAAGGAGAGCAACTTCTAGATCATGTAGAACTGGTAAGGACAGCAGCTGAAGCTCCAAAAATAGCTGAGTCGTGTTCTGAGCCCAATCAAGGGATTCCATCCCAACATTTGACTTCAGTGGATTGTCATGAATGCACAGCTGTCTGGGCGATGTGACACTGCCACTTGGTGCTGAAACAAAGGGTCTTAGACTCCAGAAACAGTGGTGATTGGACCAACAGTGGTCTGCACTGGCCCGGCTACTTTCTTGTCTAAGAAATCGGACACTGGCAAAATCTGTATGTCCAGAAAAGGGGAACTGTACGGGACAGAAAGCACATTTCTGTTTCCCTTTTGGAGGTAGTAATGCATCACACTTGGTGCCCACTCTACTTTTGAGTTAGACAGTAGAGAAATTACAGGGCAGGAGCCAGGACCTGTGTCGTTATCTAGATGCTCTCACAGTGTTTCCTTTATGGTGCTTAATAATACCTGGTGATTCTGTCTGGGCAGGAAAAATCCTGGGGGCTCTAGACAAAATGTGGAAGGTCCATGTTCCTTAAGAAGAAATCAAGAGCACACATAGATATGTCTACAGAAGTTACAGGATCTCAGTTTTACAAGTATAACACCTGGGCCTAGATTTGGCCCAAAACACCAACAAAAAACAACTAAACTGGTAAATTACCATTGGTGTTGTTACTCTAGGACCTGAAATTTCTTGAGAACCTGAGAACCCATGTAAAAAGATACTATATATCTTGCTCTTTTTTTCATAAAGATTGTTTATTCTGCAAAATGCTTCAATTATTGAGGAAACATCTAGATAAGAAAGAGGATTATGAGGGCCCCTG
>NW_021917057.1:0-1117 GCF_006229205.1 Suricata suricatta | reverse complement strand
GGGGGGAAGAACACTTGCCAGATCAATAGCTACATACCAGACACCAGAGAATGTGCTAATTGCTCAGTCAATGAAAACACATGTGATCCAGAGCTACAATTGGGGTCTCCACCTGGTTAAGCTTACTAGATTATCATTCTCCAAGATCTGTCTATTTTCTTCTGCACAGGCCAAAATAGACACTTGGGTAGGGATTTTATGAGAGTCATCACCCCTTTATTCTGCAAGTCTTTGATGGGGGCACTAATTTCTGCAATACCATTAGGAATGTGGTTTTGGTTTTGTTTTGCTATTTTTTTGTGTCAAGGCAGTTTTAGTGGTTTCCATTCAGCCTTCCTCACCATGAAAACTCTCACTCCCCAGGTCAGGGAATCAAAGCGAAGATTCTACAAGCTTCTGATTATACCTATTTCACTTATGTATACATTTTGGAACTGGAGAAATGACCAAGAATGGATTCAGGGATTCACTGGGTCACTGTCAGATGGACTTGAACTAAAACCCCCTGGATCACCTGACCTCTCTAAGCTTCTACTCTGAGTGGTGGACCATGTGATGTTTGGGGCCTTCTGAAATTAGTGTCATTACAGGCCCAGGGTCCCATAGTCCCTGAAAGTTCTGATTATTTCCTTTTCCATTATATAGGTATCCTGGCTTAATAGTTAATTTTATGTATCAATTTGACTGAACTAAGGGATGCCAAGATAGCTGATAAAACATTTTTTCTGAATGTGTCTCTGAGGGTGTTGTGGAGAAAGATTAGCATTTGAATTATTGAACTGAGTAAAGCAAATCACCCTCCTCACTGTGTGTGAGCATCTTCCAAGTTGTTGAGGGCCGAAGGTGGAGAAAGGGAAAATTTGTTCTCTCTGTTTGAGCTAGGATATCCATCTTCTTCTGCTCTTAGACATTGGCATTTCCATTTTTGTTCCTTTGGACCAGTAACAGAAATTATGGCCTCCCTTTCTCTACCCTATACTCTTCCTCATCTTCATTTTCAGGTCTTTGGACTTGGTCAGAGACTTACCCTATTAGCTCTCCTAGTTCTCAGAACTGTGACCTAAGACTGAATTACACTGCCAGCTTTCCTGGATCTCCAGCTTATAGATGGCAGATT
>NW_021917056.1:0-1117 GCF_006229205.1 Suricata suricatta | reverse complement strand
AAAAAAAGAATATATTGGCTTAAATAAAATATATCATTAAAATTAATGTCACCTTTTCCTTTTCTTCTTTGTAACAGACTGCTAGAACATGGGACATTCTCTGTGTGGCTTAAATGCTAGTTCTGTTAGAAAGCACTGCTGTGGATGTGCAGTCCAGCTACACCTCCCGGCCCCTGGCACAAACCCAGACACGGAATAGGAGCTTAAAAACACCTGTCGAATATTAGTGACTGAATGAACCTCGGGATGAGTGGCTTTAACTGGATTGGGAGTTCTAAGAGGGAAGAAACGTTGAAGCCCAGGAGACACTTCAGTTCTCACACTCATACAGTGGTGGAAATGAGAACACACACTCCTAACCATGGTGGAGAAAAACATGAGCTAATTCATGGAGAACTCTCAACACGGTGCCCAGATCAGTGGGCGTGCTCAAGACAAGTTACACATTCTAGGAAAAATGTCTTCATTTAGAACCACACATGTGAAAGACCTCAGCAACCATGTACCAAGAATTAAGAGGAAAGATTCATTTCAGTGGGTTTTCTCTTGCTGATTATGCAAATATGCTTCATCCACTTCACATGGCTCATGGACAAGGGCTCAGCTGTGTGGGCCACCTTTAGGCCCACCAGGTCCCCCCACTTCCTGGTGTTCTGATATCTTGCTACTTAGAATTCATGGTGTGTGTGTGCGCACGTGTGTGTGTGTGTATCAGTAAAACACTTTCTTCCAGGTCTTATCTTATTGCTAAAAATAATGTACTTGTAAATTGCTTTATAAATTATTTATCATCAGGGGCTTCATCATTGAACAACTGCTACAGCGTACTGTGAAGATGGGGGGCAGGGGGACTGGTGGTGAAGGAAGGAGAGAAGAAGGCATTGGAATCACTTATAAATAATATATTCATTGGTCAAAGAAAGTTATCGCCTTTTATGAAGTGTTTGGAATCCGTCTTGCATACTAAGTGGGCGTCCTCTTACCGGCTCCTGAGCGATCTGCCCCAGCCTTCTTGCTTCTCCATCTCTGAATTAGGGGATTGGGATGCCATTTGTTTATTTCCACCAAAGCCACCATTGCCATGTCTTATCACCTGGAAATAAACAGCAAACAGGGC
>NW_021917055.1:0-1117 GCF_006229205.1 Suricata suricatta | reverse complement strand
CAGAAGCTGTAGACATTATATTAATAGAATTTAATTTTGCTACATCAAGAGGGTATGATTTCTCTTCAGAGAAGAGATGAAAAAGACTCACACCAAAGTGGAATCACACTAAAAGAGAAAACGACAGTACAAATGGGCTCTGGATCTCTGTTGTTTATGTTCAATGAAACAGGAATTGAGTATGGTGGTTGTCACCCTAAGCTTTAGGGGAGAAAAGTGTTTTATTCTTTTGGAATAGAACGATTTGGACATAGGAAAACATTGTCATGGATTCAACCCAGGATGTCTGAGAGATACTTGCTTCTAGAAAAGATGTTGGGCAGTGGCCATGATTTATATATCAAATGTATTATCTACAGCCAGAACAGAGACACGAAGCTCTTTCTTCATCTCAAAGCTTAATTGGTCTACACCCATACCTCAGAGACTCAGAAGGACCTAAATAAGGTTTGCACAACACTGAGCTATAATGAATCATGAACTATTTATAAATTCCTATGAGTTTTGTTGCCTCTATGAGGATGCATGTATATTTGTGATCATTAATCAAGGATAAAAAGAAAGAGGAACAGATTTAGTAGGCCAAGTGGGGGAGAAAGACCAATTAATTAAGTTCAGGTAAGTGGTGCTTGGGAGGTCTGGGGAACACCTGGTTGAAATAAGTTTATTCTTTGTTTTTAAAAGCTCTCGAGGAAAGAAAGTACACCAAAAACCCATATTCTTGGATGGAGAGGAAGATAATCCACTAATCAGTTTTCTGGAAACAGGAGAACATAGTTTCCCATAATTTTTGAGCTACTACACGATTGGAGAGAAAATAGTATTTTATTAAAAGTTGATATTGGCTAATAATCACAGCACATTATGGTCGGAGATTTTCTTAATATGCAACACACCAGACCTACATTTTGAACCAGTGTTCAAAACCATTGTTTTATGAACATGTTTTTGAAAAACCTAAAATTGAGAAACGGGACTTGGAAACTAATATCAAAACAGGAGGGAGATAATACAAAGGACTCTAATTAAATTTAAGGTGGGGAAGGATGATAAGAACCACCATCTTAATGTGTCTACTCTTAGGGGCATCCATGGACCCTAGATACATAGTTCCTGG
>NW_021917054.1:0-2215 GCF_006229205.1 Suricata suricatta | reverse complement strand
GCCTCCCCTCCTCGCCACCACCACTGCCTTATCTCCCCAGAAGTAGGTAGGAGCCTCCTGATGGCTCTCCCTGCTTTCCTGTCTCTGCTCACCTGCGCCCACCCCAGGAGAGCTGGAGAGAATGTTCTAAATCCTCCATGTGCCGGGGCGCTCCCCTGCTGAAATCCCGTCAATGCTGTCCTGTCCCAGTCAGCCAGGGAAACGTCGTAGGGTGGCATCCACACTTTCGCACCTGTGGCTTCACAATGCAGGTGGCGAGGTGGGGACGGCCGGTGTCCCTCAGACCCCACAGCCACAGGGAACACGGCCGGTGGTGAGTTTCCGCAACCAAATCAGCGATCCTGGTTTTCACTCTCAGAACAGGTCTTTTCAAGTATTTAAAGATAAAAACACCACAGATGAAAGACATGCAGGCCGCGAATTAAAGGACCACGTCCCCACAGCCATTTGGTCCCCGAAGAGCAGTCTCCGGCCTGCCGGCGCTCTTCCTCCGGGAATTGTAGGCAGCCCAGGTAGATGACTTCATTCTGCCTCTACCGTCTGTGCCCTCCTCAGGTGTCTTCAGCCCTCCCTGTAGAGCTGGTTCCCTGCCAGCCGTCCAGGGGGGGCACTCCTGCCGCGGGCCTGTCACCCACAGGGGCTGCAGTTAGGGATGGCATTCTTTCCACTCCACACTTGCCTTTCTCGCAAGCCTCCCACTCCGGAGTTTAAGGTCACGGGACTACACCTTCTTCCCAGGAGAACGCCGCTCTTTCCCGTACATTTTCGCCCCTAGCCTAGTCTCCTGTTCCTCTCCGTCATTTTCAGAGGCTAAGGGGCCAAGTTCGGCCGTGCAGGCTGTTCACAGCACAAGGGCATCTGGCTGATACATGGTGGGGGCCACAGTCTGCTTCATCTTCAGCTCGGCACGAGGGGGGTTCTGGTGACAGGCTGACCGCCTGAGGAAAGGCTGCCGTTTTCTCGTCTGCACAAAGGCCCCACGCGGGCCCTTGGAGGCTGGCAGCCTCAGGGTTCACAGAGGGTGGGGCCTGAGGTCCAGGTTCTTATGCGAAGTTGCTGCCTTGACAATTCGGGCAGGGACAGGAGGAAAAGCCGTCAGGAGGGACGCAGTCAGCAGGGTGTCAGGGAGGGGCGCAAGGCACAGGCCGTCGCAGAAACTCGGAGAGAAGGCTGGTTCCAGGCTCTGCCGGCTGGACACACGAGACCTGGGCTGGGTGGGGGCTGGCCTGGAATATGGCCCCGCTGTGACTGCTCCCAGAATCCTCAGGGAGCGCACTGTGAGGTCACAACACTGCGCGCTGGGGGGCAAAGCCAGCTGCCCCGAAGAGCCCCTTTGGCCCAACTCCTGTCCCCATTTTACAAGCAGGGAAGCAGGTCCAGAGAGGGAAAGGCCACCTGAAGGAAGAGATGCCCATACCAGAGGCTGCCGACTCTCCCTCTCGATGGTCCTGCCCCCCAGGATCTTTCCTGCCTCCAGGGCCTCGAACAGCAGCTGAAGGGGCACCCCCTCACGAGCCTGTCTCTCCGGGAACGCCTGCTTGATGCTGCGCCTTCTCCCTCTTGGCGCTTCTTACCGTTTATGACACGTTTGTTTTCCTGCTAAATGTCTCCTCCCCTCCACGTTAGGTCCCTGTGGGCAGACAGCACGGCTGTTCGGAGGCTGTGCTTGTCCAGCCCGTGGTTGTCATACTAGTCGATGTTTAACCATCACTCACTGAATGGAAGGACGGCTGAGTCCATGCAGGAAGTTTCCTTAGTGACTCGGGACCGAGGAAGCCCAGCTCCTGAAGAGGCCTCTCTTCGGCCCCACCTTCTCTGAGAACACCCATTTAAGACTATGATAAGGTGTGGGGCACCTGTGTGGCTCATGCGGTTAAGTGTCACACCCTTGATTTCAACTCAGGTCATGGCGTCACAGTCGTGGAATCGAGTCCCACATCAGGCTTTGCGCTGACAGCACGGAGCCTGCTTGGGGTTCTCTCTCCCTTTCTCTGCCCCTCGCCTGCTCACGTTAGCTCTCTGTCTCTCAAAATAACAAAAATTAAAGCAAACACGACAAGGCGTGTACACAAAGCCAAAAGGTCATGGGCTCCAGGCAGGGAAAGCCTGAATCATGCCCAGTCCAAGACAATGGGGACCATGGGAGCCATAATTTAGTCATGCATCCGTCAGTCAACTGGTTATCAATCGCTGAGCAAATATTTAGCGAGCCCTT
>NW_021917053.1:0-1117 GCF_006229205.1 Suricata suricatta | reverse complement strand
GGTTATGTGTCTGACTCTTGGTTTCAGCTCAGGTCATGATTTTTTGGTTTTGTGAGTTCAACCCCATCATCAGGCTCTGCCTGCACAGAGCCTGTTTGGGATTCTCTATCTCCTTCTCTGTCTCTGCCTCTCTCCCATCATGCTGTTGCTCTGTCTCAAAATAAATAAATAAATATTTAAAAATAATATGATAATTATTACAGGTACAATGTTAAGATCTATTTTACATATCAAAAATGTATGAGATACAGCTAAGTACTGTTATTTATCCATTCAATGAATGAGGACTCCAAAACTAGGAAATCACAAATTGTTCAAATCTCATAACTAATGAAAACAGAAATGCAGTTGGAATTCCTTTCCACCTATCATATATGATTAAATTATACATACTTTTCTGTAAATTAATAAAAATGAAAAAAAAACAGCAATCAAGATATCCTGAAATCCTGCAGTATATTTTTTTAGAGGCATTTTCTTATAGGATAACTAAGGAGCATATTAGGCTTTCCCTGACATCAGGATGTTTATACTACAGACCATCATTCTTAGTAGTAGGTTCTTCTGGCTTCTATACAGTCTAGGATTCACTCTTTATCAAATTTAAATGGCTTTAATGGGCCTACTGTGACAGTGTTAGAGTCTTAATGGTATTAGAGTTCAGGGAAGGCTTTCCAGACAAGTTAGACTGGGCTTAATTATTCAGAAAGCTTTTCAAGGAAAAACACTAAGTTTAACTGACCTCAAAGAAACATTTTATAGAAGTTAGTATTTCCTTTGTTTGTTGCATTTTATCAGAATACTGCAGAGAAGAGATCTTCCTATGCAATTAATGGTTTTGTTCACCTATAAATAGATTATTCTCCAGAGTGTAAAGCAAGACCAAAGCAATATAAACACAAGACACTGATGTGCCACATGGATTATATGAATATTGAAAGTCCCAAGAATATTTTGTTCAGTGAATTACTGGTTTCTCATGACAAAAACAATGCCTATTGTAAAGAATTTAGAAATGTTAGAAAGGAAAAGTAAATTATTCAAAATGTCACTCCTGAAATACATATGAAGACATGGTTGGTTGCCTCTAATTTTTGTCCTTGACATTTAAACAAAA
>NW_021917052.1:0-1117 GCF_006229205.1 Suricata suricatta | reverse complement strand
ACTGTCCGTTATGAGAAGAGATATGGGAACCGTCTGGCTCCAATGTTGGTGGAACAGTGTGTGGACTTTATCCGACAAAGGGGGCTGAAGGAAGAGGGTCTGTTCCGACTGCCAGGCCAGGCTAACCTTGTTAAGGAGCTCCAGGATGCCTTTGACTGTGGAGAGAAGCCATCATTTGACAGGTAGATTTCAAGATTTTGCTAATCATCCTTTGCTGGATGATTATACTAATCATCGCAGTGAACTGTGATGATATAACCTTTACATAAAATATTACTCCACTTACAAAAGAGTATTTTTGTATAAAATGGATTCATGCATAAACAGACTGATGAAAACTGAACAGAAGAGGTGCAGTGAGCTGCGATGATATAACCTTAATGGATGTTGTAATCGTTTAGAATGTGGATTATATAGCCACGCAAGGATGGATGGTTTTTGTTAATTTACAGAGTCAAAAAGTTGACACTTTCGATGTCTTTCTATAACATACTTTTTGTCCCCCTTAAAACATTATTATTTATTCTTTTCCTTTGGACCTAAATTAATACTCTATTAAGCTTTTGTATCAGAAAAATGAATATTTAAGAGTCTTTCCTGTTCAGTGCTTTCTTAATTCTCTCAGCTAAGAGATATTAAAAGTATTAATAAGCAGATTGGGAAATTGGCAATATAGTTAAAATAACGTTTTAATAATGATGAGAGCAGTATATTTTTAAATAGATACCTCCACCTTAATCTAGAATAGATTTATAAGGAAATAAGAAGGATAGCATGATGAAATTCAGTAAATAATGGAAGTTCCAGAAAAGAAAATATAAAGCATACATAACTCCACTAAGAATTAAGCACTTATGATAACATTTTATAAATTATCTCCTCTCCGCTTTTTTTAATTTAGTAGAAAATAATAAATTTCTCCTAATATAATTAATTTAGCATAGTGTAGCAGATATTTTTCATATTAATTTTTGAAATGTCCTCAATATTCTAGTATATCTTAACTTAATATTTGATGATTGGCAACCTCTGTAAACATAACTTTTCACATCTAATATTTCATTCTACAAGTATATTATTCATAACCACTTCAACAATTTGGATATTTATGTGATTA
>NW_021917051.1:0-1117 GCF_006229205.1 Suricata suricatta | reverse complement strand
GCTTCTGAAGTGTCCCAGTCTCTTGGGAGTTTGGGGCTGGTGGGGGACAGTGGTGCTGCTAGTGGCCCCGGGCAGCCTGCCTACCACCGGCGAGAGTGAGAGTAGGGGTGTATGAAAGCTGTGCCTCTGGGCCCACAGCAGACCCTAACGCGCCCTCCTCATTCACTTTCACACTAAGGTGAAGCTCACCATCTCCTATCTAGTCTCAGACTTTGCAAGCTCAGCGATGGCCTGGTGAGCCTTCCTCTTACTGAAGGACCAGCAGGGACTCAGATCCCTTGCTCCACCATCCAGGACTTTACTTCCCTTACCCACGCCCTGATGGAGGGTCAGCTGTGTGGGGGCAAGGACAGGGGTCGTGCCTTGTTGTGACCCCACTGTTGGACTACAACCCACCTGTTCATAACTATGTGGACGAGTCAGTGGATGGGTGGATGTAAGGATGGATGGATGGATGGATGGGAGGCGGGGAGAGCCCTAATCTGTATTGTGCATCAGGTTCTTGACGTCCCAGTCACCCAAAGAAGTAGGCCTTATTTGTCACCTTGTCCTTGCTGAAGAAACTAACACTTGAAGGGTTAAATAGCTCACCTGCGGACACCATCCTAGTTAGTTATGGCTCTGGGATTCGAACTTAGAACTTAGATTGCCTGGCTCCAGGGACCATGCGTAAGCTTTCTACTCCCTCGCTCTTCACACAGGGGAGTCCGAGCCTGGAACGAGGCTTCTCTGAGGATGACCACCGGACAAGGCTGAGATAAAGTTAAATAAAGCAAAGCAAGGAAAACAATGACCCAGAATAGCCGGGCACATTTGAGTCTGTAATGCAGTCCCTTGTTCTTTCTCAACAACTGCATGAAGTTGGTCTGATCCAGCTCCTCAAGTGATGTGCCCAGGGTCACGTAGCCAATAAATGGCAGAGCCAAGATTCAAAACCCAGGTCTGTCTGCCTGTACATTTCATGATCCTTCCAGCAAACCACACCGCTCTCAGGCCTGACCCAGCTGCGTTAAATGCAGAGTAATATTTGTACAACCAAAATAGCCGAAGAGTATAATTCAGAGGTCACTCTTTGCCCACAGAAGTATTTAGTTTGGCGCACAGAGTGTTTAAAAAA
>NW_021917050.1:0-1117 GCF_006229205.1 Suricata suricatta | reverse complement strand
GGACACGTGGAGCAGAAGCATAGACACATGTGACGCTGCAGAATTTGGGGAGTGGTATGCTTTATTTGGGGGGTGCACCTGGTGTAACTGTGGAATTGAGGGTATGGGGCGTCTAGTGGATTTGTATGTATGTTAGGAGACATCTCCGGTGCGTGTGTTCGACACTGGTGAAAGGCAATGACAGATGAATGTGTGCATATGTGTTACGTGGTGTGACGGCACATGGGAACAAGCACAGGAGCGGTGCCTGTTCTTGCTGGGAGTCAGTATGAGGTCAGGTGTTAGCAGAAGTGACCTGAGCTCTCAGAACGTGTGGCTCCGTGAGAGGCTGAAGCCCTTGTGGGTCAAGTGGCATATGGATTGGGAAGGCCGTATACAAAAGTGCATCTCCTTCAGGGTCAATGAATTTTCTGCAGTTTGTCTTAGCATGAGGGAGTTCAAATAGGTTATAGGTGTGAGGGGACAGAAATGACTTACAGGATTAGTGTCTAAATAGGTGAGTCTGTGTGAAGGAATGAAGGTAGGGGGCAGACCTACACCACGCTCCTAGAGCACGGGAAGGCTAATGAGAAATGAAGGCAGGTAAGTTAGGTAGACAAAGCAAAAGGAAGGAGAAATGTGACTGTACCTGGGTCACCATACCTGGGTGGGAAGGAATACAGACAAGGCAGTGGGTATGAAGATATGAACTCATATTCATGTGAGGGGAAGGGTCCGATAAAATGTGCACACCAACTCGGGGCTCTAGGTGACCCACAGATGTCCCCGTGTTCATATGAGGAACTGTGCCTCTCCCTCTCTCTGTTCCTCTACAGGGGCTTCAGTCGTAGGGCCTCTGCCTTGACACTCTTTTCTGCTTTCGAGGGGAGAGTACACTAAGCAGGGCTTGGACCCAGAGCTCGGCTCCACCTCCTGTCCGGACTCAGACCCCACCCGGTTGTTTTCCTTACCATCCCCATTAGCAGGACTGAGCTTGCTTAGCGAGGAGACACAGGAGAAGTTTTCAGAGACAGAGGCCTTTTCTTCTGCTGCCTGACTGCAAGCAGGAGCCGACACACACAACTCACGAGGAGGAACATCCTCCTGACCTTTCCTGTCTTCTGGGGATGAAATAAAA
>NW_021917049.1:0-1117 GCF_006229205.1 Suricata suricatta | reverse complement strand
CTTCTCCACCTGACTTATTTCGCTTAGCATGACACCCTCAAGGTCCATCCACTTTCCTACAAATGGCCATATTTCATTCTCTCTCATTGCCATGTAGTACTCCATTGTGTATATATACCACATCTTCTTGATCCACTCATCAGGTGATGGACATTTAGGCTTTTTCTATGTTTTGGCTATTGTTGACATTGCTCCTATGAACATTGGGGTACATGTGCTCCTATGCATCAGCATTTCTGTATCTCTTGGGTAAATCCCTAGCAGTGCTATTGCTAGGTCATAAGCGAATTCTATGGATAGATTTTGAGGAACCTCCACACTGTTTTCCAGAGCAGCTGCACCAGTTTACATTCCCAACAACAGTGTAGGAGGGTGCCCGTCTCTCCACACCCTTGCCAGCATCCATAGACTCTTGATTTGTTCATTTTAGCCACTCTGACTGACGTGAGGTGGTATCTCAGTGTGGTTTTGAATTGTGTTTCCCTGATGATGAGTGATGATAAGCATCGTTTCATGTAGGCCATCTGGATGTCCTCTTTGGAGAAGTGTCTGTTCATGTCTTCTGCCCATTTCTTCACTGGGTTATTTGTTCTGTGGGTGTGAAGTTTGATGAGTTCCTTGTATATTTTAGATACTAGCCCTTTATCCAATATGTCATTTGCAACTATCTTTTCCCATTCTGTCGGTTGCCTATTAGTTCTCTTGATTCTTTCCTTTGCAGTGCAGAAGCTTTTTATCTTGATGAAGTCCCAAGAGTTCAGTTTTGCTTTCATTTCCCTTGCCTTTGGGGATGTGTTGAGTAGGAAACTGCTATGGTGGAGGTATAGGAGGTTTTTTCCTACTTTCTCTTTGGGTTTTGATGGTTTCCTGTCTCACATTCAGGTCCTTCAGCCATTTTGAGTTAATTTTTGTGTGTGGTGTAAGAAAGTGGTCTAGTTTCATTCTTCTGCATGTTGCTGTCCAGTTCTCCCAGCACCACCTGCTAAGAGGCAGTCTTTTTTCCATCGATACTCTTTCCTGCTTTGTCAAAAATTAATTGGCCATATATTTGTGGGCCCAGTTCTGGGTTCTCTATTCTATTCCCTTGGTCTATGTGTCTGTTTTTGTGCCAATACCA
>NW_021917048.1:0-1118 GCF_006229205.1 Suricata suricatta | reverse complement strand
CTGTTTCTCAAAAAATAAATAACACATGAAAAAAAACCTTTTCTGTGGGGAATGTGCAATTTGTTATTAACTGACCTTTACACTGAATTGTCAGTTCTGCTCTCCATTTTCTGGACTGCGTTCTCTGGCGTTCCCCACAGGCCTTGGGCTGTGGGGGCCGAGGACTGGCACGTTAGTTAAAAGGAAGAAACATTTTGCCTGTGTGCGTGTGCATTAATATCTCTCTTTAAATTTGACATTCAGATCCAGCCCTCTCCAGGGGAACTATAAATCCAAAGGCTTTTGAGACCTACCATATGGCACCTGTGTTTTGCTTAAGCCATTAATTACTAAATATCATTGCAATTCAAATTGTTAAGGATCTTTGTTTTCAGTTATTTTGGACAACTATTATTTACTTGAAAATTAGATTTTTAAAAACGTTTATTTATATTGAGAGAGAGCAAGAGAGAAAACGTGAGCAGGGGAGGAGCAGACTAAGAGAAAATCCTAAGCAGGCTCTGAACAGAGCTCCTTCCCTGTCCCTACGAGGGCTGTGAGATCCTAACCTGAGTCCAAAGTTTAATGAACTGAGCCACACAGGTGCCCCGAAAATTCGATATTGTCACTAATCTTTTCATTTTATGTTTCTGAATGCTTTGTGTCAGGCGCAGATGTTGAAGCTTCTAGAAGGTGTTCTTTCAAAGATACTTAACGTTTCCTAGTACTGATGAAATACTGGTTTTGAAATATTTCCAGAGACATGTGATAAGGATGTCTGTTCTCTATGTGAATAATACACGCAAATAATAGTAAACTAGTTTTTCACATTTTCAGTAGCATCATACACACTCTTAATAATGTTTAATAGGAAATACGCAAGTTAATAGCCCCTCTTCTGTATCCTGTGGAAATTCCGAAGGTGGGGCTGGCTGGATGTGCTTTTCACACCGTCTCTGTTAAGTGACATAAGAGTGCTTACATCTCTGCAAGGATTGAATGAACACGTGACTACACATTGCTTAAGAGAACAGTTTACAATAGTGGACAGATATTTTGTCATTTTAGAGAGTGGTGTATTCCTTCTGAGGCATGCAGAGATGACCTTGGACACAATAAGATCAGGGCTCCAGAGAAAA
>NW_021917047.1:0-1118 GCF_006229205.1 Suricata suricatta | reverse complement strand
GAATAGGAAGTTGAGGAAGTAGAGCCAGAATATAAATTGAGGCAATAATCCAATGAGCTCATGGTGTTAATATGCTCATGGCTTCAACTGTAATTAATTTCAAAGTTAGAGTGAATCTGACTTTGAGTTGTCATAATTCTAAAGGCTTTGATGTGGCTATTATTTACATAAAGTGAAGTATTCCACATGTTGTTCCACGGCCAATGATTTGAAAAGAAATCTTTTGTCCTTTGCTGTTGCTTTTATTAGCTGTTTAATAAACATGTAACCCTTTTCTAATGAGTACTTGCTAATTAAGCTCACTTAAGCAAGAAAACTACCACTTATTTAATGTGTCCTATACTCCATGCCCAACATTTTTACCTCTTTTAATCCTCATAGCAATACTGTGACATCAATTTTTTAATTACCATTTTCATTAATGGTATGCCATTAAATGCCATTAAAATATGGTTGTGTCTGGCCTTAAAGCCCATCCTCCCCATTCCTAGCTTAATGTTCTTCCCTAAAACATCAATTTTGAAGGAATAGGCCATAGCTTAGTTTATACACTGAACATTAAGAAAACCAACTAATTAAGGAACTGAGAAAGAAAGAGGTGGAGGAAAAGGGAGATCAGAGATCAACAGAATGCCATTTTCAAATGCTTGTCTCTGTGATCCGTGAGAAAAAGAGGAACATTCATACATTATGTCTTAATTTTTTATAAAAAATCAAAATGCATAACTTTAGAATTAGCAAGAAACTTTCTAGAACTAAAGTTGGGACTCCAACCCAAATGTGTCATTAATACACCTTAATAATGAAAGTGTTAACTGATGAGTGTACAAATATTACGTGTGGCACTTATTAGTCATTATAGAAAGGTCTGCATTTTAAATACCTGGCCCTCAATTTTAATTAAAATAATCTCCTCTAGAGCTTTGAAGGGAATAATCAGCAAAATTGATTAATAAATCTACTAACAGAAAAATGTTTCCTCATAAGATATGGGAAACATCATAGCTTATAACAATATTGAAGCTTATAACAGCAGCACTTAAAAAGAGAACAGGTTAGTAATTCTGTCAATATCATTTCCAGGGTGCTATCAAAAGATACGCTTGACAGGATTAACT
>NW_021917046.1:0-1118 GCF_006229205.1 Suricata suricatta | reverse complement strand
AGCAGTCAACCAAAAATGTACATCATCCCCATTTAAATATATTACATATTTCTTAAGTAGAGTATATTTACAAGTAAAACACCCTTGCTTTTCGCCTGTGCTTGTTCTGAGGTCCCCTTGTCAACCACGAGGCTGTGAGGTGGCCGTACTGGAGGGAATAGGGCCACCAACGTGGAGGACCTGGCTGGCTCTGCGGCAGCGGCTGGCGAGGGAACTACTCCAGCATTTACACCCCCGTCCTTCCCCGCATAATCCATAGATGGGTCAGGGGATGTGGGGGAAGCAACTTTCAGAGAAGAAAAGGAGAGGGCTGGAGAGCTGAATAAAGTCACATTAAGTGGCATATGAATGCAGAATGGGTGCACACTCAGCCCTCGCTGTCTTTAAAAACCTTAAACACTGATACCTTTCAAATGCCATGAATACCTCGTTTCATCAAAGATCACATTTTAGAAACCCGAGGAAATCCAACATGCATTGTGCACAGGGGAGAAAAGAAGTTCATTTTTTCAGGATCTCTGAGACAGGGGGTTTAGTGTCAGGCCTTACATGATGGAGGCAAAATGAAACTGATGGATGTCATGAGAAATGATCAGAAAACGATCCTGACAAAAAAGAACTATTCACCGGGAGTATCTCTTTTCAAAATTCTCTGAGACCTTGCAGCATTTCTCAGGGAAGGCTGAGAGCAGTGGGGAACAATGCAAGAGCTCTCCTATTCTGGGTCTGTGGTGGTCATCACCCACGTCTGTTTTATTGCCAGGATTCTTGCTGTCCGCCCCTTCTCACGGCCTTGGGCACAGATGCTCTCACTCAGGGCCTCTCCTGGTCAACTCCAGCCTCCCCTCCCCCAACCCTGACAACTTCACATTCGTAAAACACTCCTGTCTGAGACCCTCCACTACGTCTTGTCCCACCACATGCCCAGAACCTTCTTCCATGCTCTCCTAATTGTCTGTAAGAAAAACAGGCCATTCCCTCTTGGGCCGTCCGAAATCAGCATCCCCCACTCAAGCCAGCTCTGTGCCCACCTCCTCAGGCACAGTGGCATTCTCTCTTTCAACATATCAAGACAGTGTCTCTGTCATTATCCCCAAGACCTCTTGAAGGGACAGAGG
>NW_021917045.1:0-1118 GCF_006229205.1 Suricata suricatta | reverse complement strand
AGCAGTCAACCAAAAATGTACATCATCCCCATTTAAATATATTACATATTTCTTAAGTAGAGTATATTTACAAGTAAAACACCCTTGCTTTTCGCCTGTGCTTGTTCTGAGGTCCCCTTGTCAACCACGAGGCTGTGAGGTGGCCGTACTGGAGGGAATAGGGCCACCAACGTGGAGGACCTGGCTGGCTCTGCGGCAGTGGCTGGCGAGGGAACTACTCCAGCATTTACACCCCCGTCCTTCCCCGCATAATCCATAGATGGGTCAGGGGATGTGGGGGAAGCAACTTTCAGAGAAGAAAAGGAGAGGGCTGGAGAGCTGAATAAAGTCACATTAAGTGGCATATGAATGCAGAATGGGTGCACACTCAGCCCTCGCTGTCTTTAAAAACCTTAAACACTGATACCTTTCAAATGCCATGAATACCTCGTTTCATCAAAGATCACATTTTAGAAACCCGAGGAAATCCAACATGCATTGTGCACAGGGGAGAAAAGAAGTTCATTTTTTCAGGATCTCTGAGACAGGGGGTTTAGTGTCAGGCCTTACATGATGGAGGCAAAATGAAACTGATGGATGTCATGAGAAATGATCAGAAAATGATCCTGACAAAAAAGAACTATTCACCGGGAGTATCTCTTTTCAAAATTCTCTGAGACCTTGCAGCATTTCTCAGGGAAGGCTGAGAGCAGTGGGGAACAATGCAAGAGCTCTCCTATTCTGGGTCTGTGGTGGTCATCACCCACGTCTGTTTTATTGCCAGGATTCTTGCTGTCCGCCCCTTCTCACGGCCTTGGGCACAGATGCTCTCACTCAGGGCCTCTCCTGGTCAACTCCAGCCTCCCCTCCCCCAACCCTGACAACTTCACATTCATAAAACACTCCTGTCTGAGACCCTCCACTATGTCTTGTCCCACCACACGCCCAGAACCTTCTTCCATGCTCTCCTAATTGTCTGTAAGAAAAACAGGCCATTCCCTCTTGGGCCGTCCGAAATCAGCATCCCCCACTCAAGCCAGCTCTGTGCCCACCTCCTCAGGCACAGTGGCATTCTCTCTTTCAACATATCAAGACAGTGTCTCTGTCATTATCCCCAAGACCTCTTGAAGGGACAGAGG
>NW_021917044.1:0-1118 GCF_006229205.1 Suricata suricatta | reverse complement strand
GTGTGCACGTCCACGCCGCCCGGCAGGACCATCAGGCCATGGGCATCGATGGTTTTGATGCCTCCAGGGACAATGAGGTTTTCTCCAATTTGTCTGAGAACAGCAGAGATTTCACTGGTTAGAAAGAGGCCAGAACGTGAGCAGTGGAGCCAGGAAGCATGTTTGGGCTCCTGGGGAAAAGGGGGCACACGGCCAAGGTGTCACTGGTCCAGAGGCCGCCAGAGAGCACGACACGCCAGCCAGCGGCTCGAGGGTGCCACATGGAAGGTGTACCCTGGGCACTGCCTTGCGGTATCCACCTGGGTGCTCCATGCTGCTCTACGGACTAGTGGCTGGAGCTGCTAACAGATGGTGCAGAGGCGTGAAGAGTGTGGTCAGTAAGTACTTACGAAGCACCTACTGTGAGCCCCGGTCACCCTACAGCTGGGACAGCCACATGCAGTGTGAGCCGCTGTGACAGCCACATACTGTGTGAGCTGCTGCCCTTCCCAAGCCCTCGCCACAGATGGGCAAGGTTCTGCTGCCGTAAAGGCCTGCGCAGGGGCTGTTTCCAGGGAATGGGGTTTTGGAAAAGGAAAAAAAACATTTAGGTGGATTTCACCCAGAAGCCACGGCGTGGACCGTGTGCGCTCAGTGCGCGCATGGCTGGTGACGAGGTCTGAGGCGGACACGTACTTTATCAAGCCGTCCTCCACGTACACGTCGGCGTAGAAGGACTGGTCGTCATTCACGATCTTCCCACCTCTGATCAAAAGGCGGTCGCTCTATTGGAAACAAACAGAAGACACATAGGTTTTCTCCAAACTGAGCTCCTCAACATCTTGCCCAAAACTCCTTACTCTGGAATTAGGATTAAACACTCGGACACAACGTGTGCACGTAGAGGTGGACAAGGAAGCCTGCTCGGCCGTCCACGCCCACGAGTGGGGCAGAGGGGCCAGAGGCGGCTGCGGCTCACGGCTGGGCCCACAGGCCCCGGGCAGGCCCCACACCTGCAGGGCAGGCGGTCTGGCCTTGCCGCAGGCCTGGGGATAACAGGCGCCCGTGTGAGTGAAAGTGCAGCACTGACTCGGTCGCATTTGAACACTTGTTGCCCGATGTAGGCAGCGCAGGCTGAG
>NW_021917043.1:0-2216 GCF_006229205.1 Suricata suricatta | reverse complement strand
GGGGACTCTTCCCACCCAGTCCCCAAGCTCCCTCCTCTCCAGTGACATCAAGTGGAACAAAGAGAGCTAGTTAACTCTTTGTTTTGAGGTTTTGTTCAGAATTTGACAAGCTGTACAGAGAGCTCCCAAGAAGACAGAGCCCATGAGACTTGGCCGAGCCTCACGGATTTGGTCCCTCCGCTTAGCAACCGGATTTGCCTCCCGCTTCAGAAAGGACACAAAAAAACCCAGCGCAGTCAAATCCACCCACAAGGGCAAATCCCCATGAAGGCCTGTCACAAAGTTGCTGTGGGAGAGATGATCTATGGCCTCCGGCTCAGTGAGCTCCAATGAGAAGCCACAAAGGGCTGGGGTTTCGGCTTCTCCCTCTTCCTGACTCCCCCTGCCCCCCGGCTGCCCTCATCCTCATTGTTCAGGGGCCTTTATCACTGCTTCCTAATTCATTTCCCCCTCCCCCCTCCCCCCACCTACAAGCAACTCCACACTATCACTGTCAAATTAACAACCGCCTTTTTTGGGGGGTGACTTGACCTCACGTTGCGGGAGAAATCAGAATTTCTAAGGCACAGATGTGATCTCATCGTCCTCTGCTTGAATCTGCCGGTGGGCTTGGCTGTGGGTCACTCGAGGTTGGTATTTCCCCCTGCAGGCTGGTCACTCGCCTGCCGGGCTGTCTTCCCCACCGCACTGGTGTGGGGCAGGACCCTCGCCCTCACCCCCATCACGGGTCCTTTGGGGGCACTGCTTTCTCTGGCCACAACCACAGAGATCTTCATTCCTTTCTATGAAAGCTTTTCCGTCCCTCTCTGCTGAGCCTCTCACCCCTTGTTTTCTTTGCCTACATTTGCCTTTGATGCTTCCTCTAGCAAACTGCTGTTCCTCATTATAGACACTATTCCCTGAGACAGCCTTCCCTGAGCCCCCAGATGAGCCTGGCACCCCAGCAGTGTCGTCTGATGAGCCCTGAAACCGGGTCTGACGCTGCCATAATATTCACTATCCCTAGGATCATTAAATTATAAATAACCAAATAGCACTTGGGAAAAACAGCACCTTCACTACGCTCACTTTGAAATGTGAAGTCTGGAGCAAAGCATAGCACCACGGAACGTAATGCCAGGTCCCCATGAGACTACTAGGCACACATTTGTCAACGGATTTGTTCTGATTCCGCATCATCAAGTCATTGATGAGTTGAGCCACTTCTGTTTTACTTCCCGCTTGATTTTTGTATGAATAATACTAATTTTCTTAGTTTAAATATTGTAGGTTTTTAAAAATTTTTTATCTATCTATCTATCTATCTATCTATCTATCTATTTTTGAGATAAAGAGGCCACTAGTGAGCAAGGGGCAGAGAGAGGGGGAGAGATGGAGGGAGAGAGAATGTGGAGCCCAGTGTAGGGTTCGAACCCATGAGTCATGAGATCATGACCTGAACCGAAGTCAGGTGCTTAACCGACTGAGCTACCCAGGCGCCCTATATTAGTTTTATTTTGGAGAAAGAATGCTATATGGTCAGGATTGGCAATTCTCATAAATTTAATTAATAAAGAATACACTTCAAGAAAACCTATTTTTAAGCTGTCATATTTTTGATAATTCGTCTTGCACATGTCTGCAGCATTCTAATTTGTTACGGATCTTACCATAGCAAAGTTTCATTGGTGATAACTTAGAAGCATTATTTGAATTTTTCTCTTGCATATTCTGTAGGTAGGAATATGCATTATACATCTCTATATGAATTAATTGTATGGAAAAAAGAAATACAATCATCTCACTTGGAATCTTTTGTTAGGTGGTTTATCATACATTTATATAATGAAAAAGGTAGACCATACCTTCCCTAAAAGACAAGAAAGTTGCTAAGTATTAGAGGCTAACCACGTAGGTTTCAGACTTATAATACCAACAATTGAAAAATAGTTTAAGTTTTTGAGAAATTTTGGTCAAGGAAAATTAAATTAAAAAATATTCATTTTGGGGCACCTGGATGGCTCAGTCTGTTTAGTGTTTGACTCTTGATTTTGGCTCAGGTCATGGTCTCATGGTTCATGAGATCAAGCCCTGAGTGGGGCTCTGCGCTGATCGGGTGGAACCTGCTTGGGATTCTGTCTCTCTCCCGCTCTCTGTGCCCCCACCAATAAACTTTAAAAAATTAGTGTTTTGAAGCAAAACATTTATATGGCTCAAAACTCAAAAGGTACAAAAGA
>NW_021917042.1:0-1118 GCF_006229205.1 Suricata suricatta | reverse complement strand
TAATCACATAAATATCCAAATTGTTGAAGTGGTTATGAATAATATACTTGTAGAATGAAATATTAGATGTGAAAAGTTATGTTTACAGAGGTTGCCAATCATCAAATATTAAGTTAAGATATACTAGAATATTGAGGACATTTCAAATATTAATATGAAAAATATCTGCTACACTATGCTAAATTAATTATATTAGGAGAAATTTATTATTTTCTACTAAATTAAAAAAAAGCGGAGAGGAGATAATTTATAAAATGTTATCATAAGTGCTTAATTCTTAGTGGAGTTATGTATGCTTTATATTTTCTTTTCTGGAACTTCCATTATTTACTGAATTTCATCATGCTATCCTTCTTATTTCCTTATAAATCTATTCTAGATTAAGGTGGAGGTATCTATTTAAAAATATACTGCTCTCATCATTATTAAAATGTTATTTTAACTATATTGCCAATTTCCCAATCTGCTTATTAATACTTTTAATATCTCTTAGCTGAGAGAATTAAGAAAGCACCGAACAGGAAAGACTCTTAAATATTCATTTTTCTGATACAAAAGCTTAATAGAGTATTAATTTAGGTCCAAAGGAAAATAATAAATAATAATGTTTTAAGGGGGACAAAAAGTATGTTATAGAAAGACATCGAAAGTGTCAACTTTTTGACTCTGTAAATTAACAAAAACCATCCATCCTTGCGTGGCTATATAATCCACATTCTAAACGATTACAACATCCATTAAGGTTATATCATCGCAGCTCACTGCACCTCTTCTGTTCAGTTTTCATCAGTCTGTTTATGCATGAATCCATTTTATACAAAAATACTCTTTTGTAAGTGGAGTAATATTTTATGTAAAGGTTATATCATCACAGTTCACTGCGATGATTAGTATAATCATCCAGCAAAGGATGATTAGTAAAATCTTGAAATCTACCTGTCAAATGATGGCTTCTCTCCACAGTCAAAGGCATCCTGGAGCTCCTTAACAAGGTTAGCCTGGCCTGGCAGTCGGAACAGACCCTCTTCCTTCAGCCCCCTTTGTCGGATAAAGTCCACACACTGTTCCACCAACATTGGAGCCAGACGGTTCCCATATCTCTTCTCATAACGGACAGT
>NW_021917041.1:0-1118 GCF_006229205.1 Suricata suricatta | reverse complement strand
TTTATATTATATAAGTTAATGCCCTGGGTATGTGAGTGATAACTCATTTAAGACAGGATATGTGAAAACATGAGCTTACTTAGATTTACTGAGTTGGAAAGAGTGAGAAGTCCTCTACAGTTGTTGCAGATGCCCTCATGTATGGAGTGGGAGAGAGTAAGCCCTATACATCAATATTTTTTCCCAGAACAAGCAAGATTCTTTATGCAAGGGAGACATTCTCATCAGCATTTGTGATTTGTCCAGTTTTAACATTTTTTTTATCTATGAACTATTCTGAAATTCATCACAAAGCATGTCAAATGAATGAATGAATAAATAATTATCTTTATGTAACTATTCTTTCCTTTAAACATACTGAATTCTGACTGGACATAAGCCTTATGGGACCATTGTTGGACAAATAAAAAGCTTAAAAATGTTATTCTAGATTAAGTGTTGGCAAATTATGACCCATAGGTCAAATTTGGACCACTGCCTCTTCCTTAAATTTTATTGGAACACAGACACAACCATTTGTTTATGTATTGTGTATTGTGTTTGGAGCTGTAATAAGTAGAGTTGAATACTTGTAGCAGATACCATATGGCCCACAGAATCTTTGGCCTGTTACATAAGAAGCATGTAGGCATTATCCTACATTAAGCAAGTTAGGCAGAAGATGTATAGTAGAAGAATCATTCACAACAATCTTCATCCTCTTCATAGGTATATATTCAAGGTGAAGGTTGCAAAGTAAGTTATTAGTTGAAGTCCTCTATATAGATCATTCCCCCAGATATGCTGTACTCAGGACTGAGCACATACTTGTGGGTCCAAATGTGGAGTGAATATGTAGGGTTTTTGGTTAACAAAATTATCAAAAGAAGACTCCGGTCTTTCTCATACCTTTCCAAAAAATTGAAGAGAAAGGAACATGCCCAAACACATTCTAAGAGGACAGCGTAATCTGATACCTATACTACTGGAAAAGTACAGGTCATTATATCTAATGAATATTGCTGCAAAATTTTGGAAGTAAATACTAGCAAATGAAATTCAGTATCACATTAAAAACATCATTCACTGTGATCAAGTTGGATTTATTCCTGGGATGTAAAAGGATGACTGAAAATATG
>NW_021917040.1:0-1118 GCF_006229205.1 Suricata suricatta | reverse complement strand
AAGATTTCTATTGGATACACTATTATTTATAAATGCCTAAATAAAATGTTAGACATTTATTGGTTAAAGTTAACCATGAGAGCATAAATAGTCCTTGAGTTTGTATCTTTACTCTCTTTATAACAGTAATTTAAAATGTGTTTTAGAGGTGCCTGGGTGGCTTAGTCGGTTAAGCGGTGAACTTTGGTCAGGTCATGATGTCACGGATGGTGGGTTGGACCTCCAGATCAGGCTACACACTGAAAGCAGAGCCTCTGCCTGGAATTCTCTCTCCTCTTTCTCTTTGCCTTTACCCAGCTCCTCGTGCTTTCTCTCTCTTTTCATAATAAATGAATAAACTTGAAAATATTTAATGTTTTTTAAAGAAAAAATCATAAAAATTATTCTAGAAGTCTCCAGGCAAAATGAACAATGTGAGTGCCTAGAGATTCAGTCAAAAGCTTTTCTAGGAATTTTGGAGTATCTAGGTACAATTACTGCTTTTAAACTTAAAAGCAATATTTTCATGCTATAAATCTTTATTTAAGGCTCCTAGAAAATATTAACATTCGATTCTTAAACATAAAAGATGAGGTTAATATCCTGAATTTTTGTACACATGTATAGCATTTTGTTCAATAACATCCCCTAAAATCAATGCAAGTAATGTAATGAGAGCCCATAATGGAATTATCATAAAGTAGTGAATAATAAAAACAAAATATCCAACTAATCATAATTATTAAATAATTCTTGATCTATGTAAATGTATTAAGTTTACATTTTTTAATTTTTTAATTTTTTTTATTTTTTTGAGAGACAGAGAGAGTGAGAGCAGGGGACGGTCACAAAGAGAGGGAGACACAGAATCTGAAGCAGGCTCCAGGCTCTGAGCTAGCTGTCAACACAGAGCCTGACGTGGGGCTTGAACCCACCAACCGTGAGATCATGACCTGAGCTGAAGCCAGATGCTTAACCTACTGAGCCACCCAGACACCCCTAAATGTATTAAGTTTAAACAAGAACAAAAATTTATATTAAACCAAATTTAAAGCAAAATGCTAAATTCTGACATGCTCTGTAATCAACTAACAAATATGAGTAATGATAAACAAGTGCCACGTGTTCATGAATGAATT
>NW_021917039.1:0-1118 GCF_006229205.1 Suricata suricatta | reverse complement strand
AGTTGTTTAATGGTTCCTTCTTGCCATCAGTATAACATCCAATTTTCATAATGGCATAAAAACATTTCTATGTCTGGTCCTTGCCAATTTTTCCAGCATAATTGACTGCTACAGTAAGGCTCTACCCCTTCCTCATTCTAGCCATACCAAAGTACAGTAAAACGTTGGTTTGGGAGCAAAATTCATTCCAAAAACAGGCTTGTAATCCAAAGGATTTGTATATCAAAGTGAATTTCCCCAAAAGAAATAATAGGAACTCAAATGATTCACTTCACAACCCAAAAATGTTAATATAAAAATGATTACAATACTGTAAGATAATACAAAATAATAAAAAATACAAAATATAAAGAAAAATAAATTAGCCTGCACTTACCTCTGAAAACTTTCATGGCTGGTGTGAGGGAGGTGAGGGAGATGGCAGTTATTGTGATGGATGATGTTCACTGTTGCTAACAGAACCACTGCTGTCTTTTGGCTCAATGGACTCTTTTTCTTTTCATGTAGATTTAAGGAACCCATCCAATGACCTAGAATGAAGCAAAGGATTCCTAAGCTTACTCTTGTATGGAAAGGTGAAGGACTGTCCATAGGTGCTTCGAAGTGACAAAAAAAAATACACTAATGCCAGTTGTGGGCACCTTCCAACATTCTGAAAAATTACTGATTTCTGCCAAGCCACGTGGCCTGAGACAGAGCATCTGGGCCTGGGAGATGATGACCCACAATTCCGCAGCAAGAGAGAGAGAGAGGAGAACCACTGACTCAGTTGTGATCATGTGACATTTGGTGTCATGTACTACTCATATTCCAAGACATCATTCATTTATAAGGCTAAAATTTATTTGAAATATTTGCTTGTCTTGTGGAACACTCACAGAACAAGTTACTTGTGATCCAAGGTTTTACTGTACTTGTGAAGTATCCCTCCACACTCTTATTCATGGTTTTGCTTTCTATAGTTTCACTTATCTATGGTCAACCTTGGTCTGGGAGCAGATGGTCCACCCTCTGACATATCATCAGAAGGTCAATAGTCACCTATGCTTTGTAATTCATCTCACTTGATCTCATCACATAGGCATTTTTTCATCTTATGTAACACAAAGAGTAAAAGG
>NW_021917038.1:0-1118 GCF_006229205.1 Suricata suricatta | reverse complement strand
GATTTTCTCTATCTCTGGAGTTTGCAGACAAGATATGTGCTTCCGTCACCAGAAGCTACTGGCTTTTCAAGTGACATCAGTGGCTGAAAATACTGTGTTTTACTATCATGTTATGGCCTTGGATCTCTTCTACAGACAGTAGCCTCAGTTTCCCATGTCTTATGACCTCCAGACGAGTTACTGGGGAAGCTTTAGTTACACCTCATTTGGCCGATCTCCCAGAAGCATCCACTGGTGCAAAATGCAACAGCCCAACTAGAGATTATGGGCTGATGAGAAAGCAGAAGACACAAACCAAGCTCAATCTTATATGCAAAAGTTTCACATTGGCTCCAGTAGCAGAAGATTTCTCAAGTCACATTTTGAATGATAGATCAGAGTCCTGGTGAATGGATCTAATTGCTTGTCAAATGACTGTGAGGTTGCAAAGATTATTGTTAACTGCAATGCTGTCCTATTTTGATACTTTGAATTTGAATATAGAAAATCAATTTTTATATTAAGAAAATTATTCAAAATGAAAATGGCAACTTTAATTATAAATATTTTATATTTACAGCATAATCGGCTTTGACTCTTAGAAGTCCAACAGTGACTCAACTACACGAAGAATAAAACCTGGGGTGGGAATCTACCACGACGATAGACGGAGACTTGCTTCCCTAACGTTCTGAAGCCCTTCAAAGAAAAGAGAAAGAAAAAGTAGGAAGACAATATTGGAAAGAGAACAAAAACAATGAGTGGACCTGGGGGATTTTTAAAAGAAATGAAAAATAAAATAAAAACAAAGCACCTGTGAACCAGCCCCACAATACAAAATGTTGCCCAGGTCCCCAGCCACTTGAAATTAGAACGGCTACGTACCACCATGTATGGTGCACAGACTCTAAGCCTGAAACAAATACTCAAGAAATACAGAATAGTACTTCCTATTGGTCCTTGGAAACGATGGGAGGAAAACTAAGGGAAGGTAGACTAGATAAGTCACTTGGTATTTAGCTACCAGAACATGCACACTTTGCCATGTTTGCAAATGATCAATGAAAAGTAAGAGAAATATAGAGTTGCCATTTGTAACGTCATGAAATAGCCCTAAAATAAACAGACAACAACAACAA
>NW_021917037.1:0-1118 GCF_006229205.1 Suricata suricatta | reverse complement strand
AATTCATTCATGAACACGTGGCACTTGTTTATCATTACTCATATTTGTTAGTTGATTACAGAGCATGTCAGAATTTAGCATTTTGCTTTAAATTTGGTTTAATATAAATTTTTGTTCTTGTTTAAACTTAATACATTTAGGGGTGTCTGGGTGGCTCAGTCGGTTAAGCATCCAGCTTTGGCTAAGGTCATGATCTCACGGTTGGTGGGTTCAAGCCCCACGTCAGGCTCTGTGTTGACAGCTAGCTCAGAGCCTGGAGCCTGCTTCAGATTCTGTGTCTCCCTCTCTTTGTGACCGTCCCCTGCTCTCACTCTCTCTGTCTCTCAAAAAAATAAAAAAAATTAAAAAATTAAAAAATGTAAACTTAATACATTTACATAGATCAAGAATTATTTAATAATTATGATTAGTTGGATATTTTGTTTTTATTATTCACTACTTTATGATAATTCCATTATGGGCTCTCATTACGTTACTTGCATTGATTTTAGGGGATGTTATTGAACAAAATGCTATACATGTGTACAAAAATTCAGGATATTAACCTCATCTTTTATGTTTAAGAATCGAATGTTAATATTTTCTAGGAGCCTTAAATAAAGATTTATAGCATGAAAATATTGCTTTTAAGTTTAAAAGCAGTAATTGTACCTAGATACTCCAAAATTCCTAGAAAAGCTTTTGACTGAATCTCTAGGCACTCACATTGTTCATTTTGCCTGGAGACTTCTAGAATAATTTTTATGATTTTTTCTTTAAAAAACATTAAATATTTTCAAGTTTATTCATTTATTATGAAAAGAGAGAGAAAGCACGAGGAGCTGGGTAAAGGCAAAGAGAAAGAGGAGAGAGAATTCCAGGCAGAGGCTCTGCTTTCAGTGTGTAGCCTGATCTGGAGGTCCAACCCACCATCCGTGAGATCATGACCTGACCAAAGTTCACCGCTTAACCGACTAAGCCACCCAGGCACCTCTAAAACACATTTTAAATTACTGTTATAAAGAGAGTAAAGATACAAACTCAAGGACTATTTATGCTCTCATGGTTAACTTTAACCAATAAATGTCTAACATTTTATTTAGGCATTTATAAATAATAGTGTATCCAATAGAAATCTT
>NW_021917036.1:0-1118 GCF_006229205.1 Suricata suricatta | reverse complement strand
ACACACACAGATTTAATGTCTGCCAGGTCCCAAACTGCACCTGAAAAAATCAGTCACACGTACTTCCCTTTCTTTATGCTCTATAACTTGGGGGTCGATATCCTGATATATGATTTCAAATAAATGGACCACAATTGGTGTCTATGTCCATGGTAGCTGTTTATTGGTGATTCAGTGGCCAAAAAAGAATCCTGAATAGTAAACTTACCCCACCCTGGATAAATTAGAAACATTACACTGAATTGGTTAGTACAACACAAGAGCATGGACTAACTTTCTGAAGAAGTGAAAGCTACTCTTTTCCTGGAGACAATCTTTTGAAGACCTCCCTTTGCTTCTTTACTTCCCCATATGTTCTTAAAACAAATCCTATAACTTTGGAGAGCATAAGTGTGTTTTTGTTCTTGTCACCTGAATCAGTCTAATTATCACAATCTGAAGAAAATTATTCTAATAAAGTATACCAAATTTTTCTTGAGAAAATGTCATTTCTTTTTTTTTCATAATATTTTATTGTCAAATTGTTTTCCATACAACACCCAGTGCTCTTCCCCTTAAGTGCCCTCCACCATCACCACCACCTCTTTTCTCCCCTCCCCCTTCCCCTTCAACCCTCAGTTCATTCTCAGCTTTCAATAGTCTCTCAAGTTTTGCATCCCTCTCTCTCCCCAACTCTCTCTCCCTCCTCCGCTCCCCCTGGTCCTCCATTAGGTCTCTCTTGTTTTCCTGCTAGACCTATGAGTGCAAACATATGGTTTCTGTCCTTCTCTGCCTGGCTTACTTCACTCAGCATGACACCCTCAAGGTCCATCCACTTTCCTACAAAGGGCCATATGTCATTCCCTCTCATTGCCATGTAGTACTCCATCGTGAATATATACCCCATCTTCTTGATCCATTCGTCAGGTGATGGACATTTAGGCTCCTTCCATGTTTTGGCTATTGTTGACATTGCTGCAATGAGAAAATGCCATTTCTTTTAGGCTAAAATTCATTTTTTTTTTGTAAATCCACAAAACTGCACAAAATATATTATACATACACAGCATTATATTTTTCACTAGGGTACTCACCATTCTTTCATTTTTTTTATAAGAAATTAAGACATTCTCCAAAAT
>NW_021917035.1:0-1118 GCF_006229205.1 Suricata suricatta | reverse complement strand
GGGGCGACGCGGGCGGACGGCCCGGCGACCGCCCAGCGAGGCCCGAAGGTCCGTCGGCCCGGAGCGGTGTCCGCCCCCCACTCCCACAGGCCCGGCGAGGCCGGGACACCAGCCCCGGGGCTGTCAGCGCTAGGCTGTGTTAGGGGTCCGCGCCACGCCCCGGGGGAAGGCAGGTGCAAACCCGCCAAACACACAAACCAGGATACCAATCAACTTTTGCAAAAGATGGGTCCCTCATCCTTTCTGGGGCACCTGCCGTAAATATACTGAGTCCATCCAAGGAGTAAACCCTGTAAGTTCTCCCCCAACATCCCCTTCAATTTTTTCTTTTTTTTTTTTCTTTTCTTTTCTTTCTTTTTTTTTTTTTTTTAACAACAGAAGGATAAATGGATAAATGATTTTGTTTGATTCCTGGGAAAGCACCGCACTTTTTGCTGCGATTCAAGAATTTGCGGCTGTGGATTTCTGCTTCACACTGAAAGGTCTGCTAGGAGGCTCAGCCCCAACTCAGGAAAAATCAGAAAAGGCCCAATGCTCGCTCCAGTGGGAAGTATGCGGTTAATTCACGCTACCGATTTGCTCTCAGTTTTGCTCTCAGAGAGCAATCTCTGAATAATGGCAGCTTGTCCGTTAAAAAAACAAGATTTGCTTTGGTTCATAGTTACACTCCTGTCCGGTGTGCCTGTTGACCATTGGAACGGATGGTTAGCATGAATGGAGACGTGTTGAGTGTGTAAAATGCACATCAGATTTTGAAGACTGTATAGAAAAAAATAATGCAAAGTATCTTGTTAATGATTTTTTATGTTAGTTATGTGTTAAAATGATAGTTTGGATATAAAATGCTAAAATTAATTTCCCATTTGTTTTTCTAAAAATTTTAAATGTTTATTTATTTTTGAGAGAGGGAGAGAGAGACAGAGCATGAGCAGAGGAGGGGCAGAGAGAGAGGAAAACACAGAATCCCAAGCAGGCTCCAGGCTTTGAGCTGTCAGCACAGAGCCCAATATACTGCTCAAACTCACAAGCAGGGAGATCGTGACCTGAGCCTAAGTTGAAGCCTTAATCGACTGAGCCACTCAGGTGCCCCTATTTTATCCTCTTTAAAATGTGGCTTG
>NW_021917034.1:0-1118 GCF_006229205.1 Suricata suricatta | reverse complement strand
TTGTATTTTTTACTTTAAAAACATACAGTAGCTCCATAGTTTTCTTAGAATAAAGCCTGAATGTCTAATTGTGGTTTCAGGATTTATCTTCTCTGTTCTTAGGCACCACTCTACTACATTCCAATAAAGCAAACTTTTTTTCCATTACTTAAATAGGACATGCCCAGTTTCACCTCTGAATTTTTACATGTTCTTTGCCTTCTTCTTGGTGTCCTGCTTGCCCATTGTTCAAGTGGGTGATTCCCGCTTTGCCTTCAGGCTTCAGTATGAATGTCACTTCCTTTGAGAAGCCTTCTCTGGCAATCCAAGCCTGGATATTATGTGTCTCTGATACCCTATAGTGTATTGCATTTCCTTGCGTGCACACTGCCCTAGACTCCAAGTGATGTGCGCTCAGGGACTGTGTCTCTGATGTTCATTGCTGCCTCCCCAGCATGTAGCAGAATCACAAGCATTTTCTTTTTTTGAATGAATGAAATTGGCTTTGTGGATGTAAAGGTACTTGATAGAGTAGGAGTAGAGTATACAGTTGACAAAGTTCAAAGAGTCTGCATCATGGATGGTGTTACAGTTCTGTCTGAAGTTTTATACTCCAAGGGCAGTGGTAAGCCACAGAACATTTTTAAACAACAAGAGTGATAAACAGAAGTTGTGTTTTAGAGACTGTTATTTTCCTGCTATGTGTGGAATAAACCAAAAGTGAAGAGAATTGGAAGTTGAAAAAATAATTTTGAAGACAGAATGAATTCCAGCCACAAGTGATACTTTATAAGACTGCCAAAAAAAGGTGCAGCTATGGGAGCTTTTTGGTAAATATGAAGAGCAACCGTTGGACATTAAGGGGAAAGTGGAAGGAAGAAGGAAAACATGACTATGATTTTGATCCTGGCAACTAAAAAAAAAAAAAACAAAAAAAACCCCCAGTTCTGTCATTTATCAGAATGGGGAAGTTGGAAAGGGGAATTTATTTGAGAGATACATATAAAGAGAATTAGAGACTGTGATAAGGTCATGACATCTAAGTAGGAATGTTCTAAGAAATGGGATATAGGATGGGACTGAAATATCTCTGTGGTTTCTTAAGGGACACAATTTTTCTTCTGGCCCTAAAACGTTTT
>NW_021917033.1:0-1118 GCF_006229205.1 Suricata suricatta | reverse complement strand
CTCTCAGATGAGGGACCATTTGAGCAAATCTTGCATGAGTGAGAGAGGGGCATGCAGGCATTCTGGGGAAAGGCATTCCAGGCAGAGGGAACAGTCAGCACGAAGGTCCAGAATCAGGAACGACCCTGGTGTTTAAAGGACCACAGACAGGTGCTGCATGAAGCAAGGCCTCCAAGGCAAAATGACAGAGCTGCTCCTTGCTGGATCAAGCTAAGAGTCCACTGGGAGAGACCCCCATTAACTTAAAAAACAGTCACATAGATGAACACGAATGTATGCATTACAGTAAACACATCATTAGCATTGTGTTTCCAAATGACTGTAAGAAAAAGGGACAGGGTCCGTCTCCCATGTGACCCTGTTCATTGCACTACGTTTTACTTTCCACTATCGGTAATCTGAACACAGCTCTGGGTGCTAAGTGTGCTTCATGATAATCTGCTGCACTGCATGCTTTTTAGAAACATTTTAATTTGTAAAACTCGGAACCGCCTGTACCCTGTCCTCCACCCCTGCATGGAAAAGCTAATGAGAATCTAACCCCAAGCTCACAGAGAGTACTGACTTCCAACATCATGCCAACGACTAACTGAAGATTCAAGACCCAGAGGGTTTGGTGCAAAGGACGTGGACATGGATTTAAATCCACCCACGTTCCAATTCCAGCTCTAATGATTACTAACGATGTCCTTTAAAAAAGTTATTATTTCCTCATATATAAAAGGAGAATAATCACATCTGGAGCAATATGGGGATTAAACTAGATCATGTACATAAAGTATTTGATTCCTAAAAGAGTCTGGAAAATGGATTACTATTATTATATTGATCATATGATAGAAACCCTGTAATTTGTAGGTTTTTGTCTATGCTACAGAAAGTATTAAAACAGTACACGTGGAATTGAAGCTCAGTAAAGAAACTGAAAGGAGCTTGTCAATTTTTGGTCAATTAGTCTAAAACCAGTATTTAGCATCGTGTAGGCAACTGTTGGGGTAACAAGAAGGGGATTCGGTAGAAAGTAAAAGTCAAAAGGGTGTGGATGATTTCCTGGAAAAGTGTCTTTCCAGACCTCCTTCAAAGAGAGGTCAGACTGACAATGAAACACAGATGTGGAA
>NW_021917032.1:0-2216 GCF_006229205.1 Suricata suricatta | reverse complement strand
GCGCCTCCAGAGTTCTCACGGGGCCAGGGACGGGGCAGCACACGGTGTCCCCAGGGGACCTCGTCCCACCTGGCAAGCCTGCGGTTTGCAGACCGTCCCCACGCTCCCAGGTCCGTGACAACGCGGAGCAGCAGGCCCTTCCAGAAGGTTCATCAGCATCAACCAAGCGTGGGGACGAGACCACGCACTCCCTGTTGCCTAATGGTTTGTGAGAATTGCTGGAGGCTGGAGGACACACGCAGGACAGAGGCGGCCTGGGCTGGTCAGAGAGGTGGGCTTCCCCTCTGCTCATTTGGACAAGGCTCTGCTCCTCCTGGCCTGTTTCCTCATCTGTCAAATGCAGTCGTAGCTCTGATTCAGGGCTGACAGTTGCGTGGGCACGCGTGGGAGGTGGGGAGGGCAGCTTCGACGGGTCCCGCGTACACATGTGCACGCACACTCATGCACACTCACGCATGCACGTGCACACACGCAGGCACTCTGCCTTTAGCGCTGAGCCATGAGTAGCATGCCTACCAGTCTCCCTTCCTCCTCTCTCTCCTTTTCCATTCCTGCCAACTGGTGGGTCCATGGACCCTTGACATCCTTCTCCGCAGTTCACCCAGCCAGGGTCCAGGGCTCCTCTGCCTCCCTGGGCCTCTCTGCCTCATCCCAGCACCTACCCTGTTGAACTAGGGTCCTGCTCACCTCCTTTCCTCCCGAACTAGATTCCAAGCTCCATTAGGGAGGAGCTGCCTCCTAGTCCTCTTTACCCCAGTGCCTGATGCACGGTAGGCGTTCAATGGGTTTTTTTCTCCCTGAATGAATGAATGAATGAATGACCCAGGCTTTTTGCTGTTGGGGGTGTTCAAGCTTCCCAAACGTTTTAAATATCATGGACAACCACCATGATTGTGCCAGATCCTGTAGGATAAGAGAAGACAAGTCCAAGAGCTTCCTTCTCTGGAAGAGGAAGCAAGACCAGCATCTATAAAATGAGAGTGCTATCAAGTGCTATGTGGTGAAGTCTCACCCATAGGAGCAGGTGACATTTGGGACTTGAAGGAGGGAGGCATCGGTGTGTGCTAAAGCGGCAAAGGCAGCCACGTGGAAGAGATGAGGAGACCTGCAACAATGGGCTTTGTCTGGTAGGTTTGTCTAGTAGGAAAGGAGGACCTGTCTTGCACAGATCAGGTGCTCAATAAGTAGGAGTTGGTTCGATCCAAGACCATGTGGATCTGTGCCCAGGAAAATAGTTACTGATATCCTGTTGTCAGTACTAATTTATGGGACAGATGAATGATTGGAGGGATGGATGAATGATTGGATGGATGGATGGATGGATGGATGGATGGATGGATGGATGGATGGGTGGGTGGATGGATGGGTGGATGGATGGATGGATGGATGGAAACATGGACAGATGGATGGATGATTAGATGGATGGATACATGGATGGATGGATACATGGACAAATGGATAGATGGATGGATGGATGGATGGATGGATGTATGGATGGATGGATACATGGACAGGTGGAAAGACGGATGGATGATTGGATGGATGGATGGATGGATGGATGGATGGATGGATGGATGGATGGATAGGTATGTGGATATATGTGTGGATGGATGAATATTAGCTTGGGGGGAAGAGAGGGCATTACAAGTTGGTTCCAGAAAGTCATAGGACAAGGGAAGGATAGTAAGTGTTAGAGGCAAAAAGAATGTGGCTCTTCTGGGCTGTCCAAAAAGGAGGGACCACATAACGCCCTCCCCATATCTCTGTGTCTGGATGAACTGGTGTGGCTAGGGATTTATACTTCCCTCCCTGGTATAACCAAGTCAGAAGATAGCGATTGTTGCCTCACCAAGGGTTTAGAGCAACCTCCAGCTTAGAGTTAGTTTTTCAGGGGACCCAGACCCATCGATTCTCTGAATTTGCCCCTTGCAAGCTCTGTGGGTGGCAGGGCAGAAGAGGTGGCTGCTGGCAGAGTTTTAAGAAGCCTTAGCACAGCAGAGAAGCATTAATGGACTTTATCACTTTGTCAAGAACTTAAAATTGCAGTCATTTACACGACTTCATTTTAATTGCTGCGATAAATACTTTTTGGTTAATTAGGATGCATAAACTTCTATATCATTTATTAACAAAATAATTTGCAGTACAAATTGATGTGTTTTGCCTTTGTACACACCCTGTAGTCTTTGGAAACTCTGAAGAATAAACAATGACAC
>NW_021917031.1:0-1118 GCF_006229205.1 Suricata suricatta | reverse complement strand
TTTTGTTTAAATGTCAAGGACAAAAATTAGAGGCAACCAACCATGTCTTCATATGTATTTCAGGAGTGACATTTTGAATAATTTACTCTTCCTTTCTAACATTTCTAAATTCTTTACAATAGGCATTGTTTTTGTCATGAGAAACCAGTAATTCACTGAACAAAATATTCTTGGGACTTTCAATATTCATATAATCCATGTGGCACATCAGTGTCTTGTGTTTATATTGCTTTGGTCTTGCTTTACACTCTGGAGAATAATCTATTTATAGGTGAACAAAACCATTAATTGCATAGGAAGATCTCTTCTCTGCAGTATTCTGATAAAATGCAACAAACAAAGGAAATACTAACTTCTATAAAATGTTTCTTTGAGGTCAGTTAAACTTAGTGTTTTTCCTTGAAAAGCTTTATGAATAATTAAGCCCAGTCTAACTTGTCTGGAAAGCCTTCCCTGAACTCTAATACCATTAAGACTCTAACACTGTCACAGTAGGCCCATTAAAGCCATTTAAATTTGATAAAGAGTGAATCCTAGACTGTATAGAAGCCAGAAGAACCTACTACTAAGAATGATGGTCTGTAGTATAAACATCCTGATGTCAGGGAAAGCCTAATATGCTCCTTAGTTATCCTATAAGAAAATGCCTCTAAAAAAATATACTGCAGGATTTCAGGATATCTTGATTGCTGTTTTTTTTTTCATTTTTATTAATTTACAGAGAAGTATGTATAATTTAATCATATATGATAGGTGGAAAGGAATTCCAACTGCATTTCTGTTTTCATTAGTTATGAGATTTGAACAATTTGTGATTTCCTAGTTTTGGAGTCCTCATTCATTGAATGGATAAATAACAGTACTTAGCTGTATCTCATACATTTTTGATATGTAAAATAGATCTTAACATTGTACCTGTAATAATTATCATATTATTTTTAAATATTTATTTATTTATTTTGAGACAGAGCAACAGCGTGATGGGAGAGAGGCAGAGACAGAGAAGGAGATAGAGAATCCCAAACAGGCTCTGTGCAGGCAGAGCCTGATGATGGGGTTGAACTCACAAAACCAAAAAATCATGACCTGAGCTGAAACCAAGAGTCAGACACATAACC
>NW_021917030.1:0-1118 GCF_006229205.1 Suricata suricatta | reverse complement strand
GATTTTCTCTATCTCTGGAGTTTGCAGACAAGATATGTGCTTCCGTCACCAGAAGCTACTGGCTTTTCAAGTGACATCAGTGGCTGAAAATACTGTGTTTTACTATCATGTTATGGCCTTGGATCTCTTCTACAGACAGTAGCCTCAGTTTCCCATGTCTTATGACCTCCAGACGAGTTACTGGGGAAGCTTTAGTTACGCCTCATTTGGCCGATCTCCCAGAAGCATCCACTGGTGCAAAATGCAACAGCCCAACTAGAGATTATGGGCTGATGAGAAAGCAGAAGACACAAACCAAGCTCAATCTTATATGCAAAAGTTTCACATTGGCTCCAGTAGCAGAAGATTTCTCAAGTCACATTTTGAATGATAGATCAGAGTCCTGGTGAATGGATCTAATTGCTTGTCAAATGACTGTGAGGTTGCAAAGATTATTGTTAACTGCAATGCTGTCCTATTTTGATACTTTGAATTTGAATATAGAAAATCAATTTTTATATTAAGAAAATTATTCAAAATGAAAATGGCAACTTTAATTATAAATATTTTATATTTACAGCATAATCGGCTTTGACTCCTAGAAGTCCAACAGTGACTCAACTACACGAAGAATAAAACCTGGGGTGGGAATCTACCACGACGATAGACGGAGACTTGCTTCCCTAACGTTCTGAAGCCCTTCAAAGAAAAGAGAAAGAAAAAGTAGGAAGACAATATTGGAAAGAGAACAAAAACAATGAGTGGACCTGGGGGATTTTTAAAAGAAATGAAAAATAAAATAAAAACAAAGCACCTGTGAACCAGCCCCACAATACAAAATGTTGCCCAGGTCCCCAGCCACTTGAAATTAGAACGGCTACGTACCACCATGTATGGTGCACAGACTCTAAGCCTGAAACAAATACTCAAGAAATACAGAATAGTACTTCCTGTTGGTCCTTGGAAACGATGGGAGGAAAACTAAGGGAAGGTAGACTAGATAAGTCACTTGGTATTTAGCTACCAGAACATGCACACTTTGCCATGTTTGCAAATGATCAATGAAAAGTAAGAGAAATATAGAGTTGCCATTTGTAACGTCATGAAATAGCCCTAAAATAAACAGACAACAACAACAA
>NW_021917029.1:0-1118 GCF_006229205.1 Suricata suricatta | reverse complement strand
GCTACATGTATGCTAATAGTTGGTTCACTGGTAGGGCTGATAATTTTGGGTAGGCTTGCTCCTGTAACTAGGAATTGGCATGGGGTTGGACAAGGGCGTCAGCAAATCTTGGCTAGGCTAAGCTGGGGCATTGGCTTTACTTAAGAAGTCCGTCCTCTCCCTAAAACTAGCAAATTAACCTAGACCTTTCCCTCCCTTCATTTGTTTTCTGGCAATGGTAGAGTCCTAGGCACACAAATAGAAATATAAAGGGTCTTGACTCAGAACTGGCAGATGGACATTTCTGTCCACTCTATATAGACAATCCAAAAATCAAGGAGTGAGAAGTATGATCCAGCCATGTTGCACATGCATGCAAAACACATGCAAAAGGCCATGGATGAAGGAAATAATAAACAATTGGGACCAATAGTGCAATTATCCACACAGCTAGTAGCTGACAGAAGTGGGTCTTCTAATGTGACTCCTCTCTGAACAGAATCTTGGGAAACAAACACCGCGAACTCCTGCTCCTTGATACTCAGTAATAAAAGGTCTCGAATCAAAGGTATCTGTTTGAGAGAGTTGTGAACAAACAGTTCTTCAGAGCTGAAATGAACGTGCTATGATATTGTCAGTGTAGAGCTTTGAAACAACTAATGGCCTAGCCATCAGTATATTTAGTTACCTGTCTAACCAGAGAGCCATTGATAGCATCTTAAAATTCTAGCAATATTAACTAATAGATTATGCATAACTGAAAGAACCTTTGTGTTCAGCCTTATAGGAAAAATCATGTTTTATCAAGAAAAGTCCAATTGTGAATTTATTTTTTACTTATGCAGATAATGCAGAGGATAAACTTAATTTATTCTAGATAAATTTCAAGAAATTAGTGTGTGAAATTTCTCTTAATTCATTTTCCACGAGGAATACAGTGGACCTAACATTTAAATAGTTCTTACAGAGTTGGGTTTAAATTCTAAACTCTGTGGTGTGTTCCTTCTACTGAACTTGTTAGTACCTGAGGTGGTGTTGCTAAAATCTCATGAAGTCTGTCTTTGCTCTATAATTTTGTTAACTGGGACACACACACATACACACATGGACACACATGGACACCCCCCCCCCCCCCCCCC
>NW_021917028.1:0-1118 GCF_006229205.1 Suricata suricatta | reverse complement strand
GTACCACATTATATAGGAATAGCACATGGTGAAATTAAATCTAGAATAAAATTTGTCTTTTAAGTTACTTATATTACTATAAATAATTACAGTAAGTAAATAATAGCAACATATTTGGAACAAGAATTCTCAAGTTTATTTTGTGTTTTAGTTGATTTAAAAGTTTTTAATCAAAGTACATATTTGGTAAAAAAAAAAATAAGATACTACTAAATGATAACATAAATGAGACCTCCCATTCTCTACTACTTAGTATGACTTAAGCTTGCTCTGAAAGGCAATTATTTTCACCTTTTTCTCTGGCCTTTCTATTTCTAAATATTGAATGTGATGTGAATAATTATAGTATCTATCTCTTAGAGATGTTGAAAAGACTAAACTGTAAGAACTCCATGTGTCAGTTGTTATTGTTACTTTTTATTTTTAATTCACTGTTATGGAGGAAGAGGACTTGGTGTTGACATTTTCCCTACCCGCGTCTCTTCTCTCCATCTTTTCAATGTTTTATATAGTGTTTTGAAGCAAATCCATATTTAGTGTTAGGATTAGTACGACTCTAAATATACGTATATAAGCCATGTATTATGTCATGATGACTCTTGTTTTCTGTATGTCATTTTATTTTTCCTGAACTTAATAATTACTTCAGTTTTTTGTTTGCTTGGTTTTCTCTATTACTCTCCAAATTGCAAACTCCTCTTAGTATAACCAAAGACAGCAGGATATTTGCTCATTGTCTTTAAAGAATCTTTTAATAAACAAATGTTTAAATTTTAGTGCAGTCAAATTTGTAGTTTCTTCCTCTAAAAGCACCTTAATGTTTTTCAAAAAGGCATCCTATCCTACCCCCACCCCCATATCACAAGGATAATGTCCTATAGTTTTTATTAACATTTAAAAAATTTTGCTGTTTACTTTTAAGTCATATGGAATTGACATTTTGGTTTCATATTAGATAAGGGTCAATTTCTCTTTTACACAAAAAAGCAATTGTATGAGCATCATTCACTGCGTAACACTATTTCCCTGCTGACTTACAATGCTAGTCGCCGTAAATCAAACTTTCAAGTAAGTGTGTCATGTTTCTCATCTCTGTAGACTCCACTCTGATAGAGTGC
>NW_021917027.1:0-1118 GCF_006229205.1 Suricata suricatta | reverse complement strand
TTTTATGTAAGAAGGTAGGAAGCAATTATGTCAATTTATAGCCAGAGTTCTTTAGAAGGACCAGAGCATCAGCCCCGAGTGACCAGGGCCAGAGGGATGTTACCAGAGAAAGATGGAAAGACCATTAGGGTCATTTGAAAGCATTGCTTTAATACAATGTCTGCTCGGGGAAGCTCACAGTCTTATTAGACTTATTAGAGGAAGAACCACAACAGATGTTAGACAAGACAAGATCTACATTTCCTAAATCCTCAGTCTGAAAGTATATCTGAGAGATCAATGCAGACATTTATTTGCATTAAGAAGAAGTACACCAAAGTACTCATTCAGCTGGACTAAAAAGAATTATCAGCAGTTATTTTTTTTACAATACTTTTGGCCTCTATGATGTAAGAAAGAAATAACTGAGTTTTTTTTCTTTTTTCCCTCTTTATTAAAAGGTAATTGACATAATCACTGTATAAGTTTCAAGAGGACAGCATGATGGTTTGATTTATATATTGTGAAATGACTACCAGAATAGGTTCAGCTAGCATCCATCTTCTCATATAGGTACAATAAAAAGAAAAGAAAAAAGGAAAAAGAAAAAAGACAATTTCTCCTTCTGATGAGGATTCTTAGGATTTACTCTTTCCTCTACCTCACATAGCCATGCTAGCTGTAGGCATCACATTGTACATTGCACTCTTAGCTCTTATTTATCTTATAACTAGAAGTTTGCATTTTTTTTACCACCTCCCTCCATTTCTCCCTACACTCACACTTTGTCTCTGATCTCTTTCTTTGAATTTGGGTTTTGTTCTTTGTTTTTTAAACAAGATTCCGCATGTCAGAATTTGTCTCTGACATATTTTACTTAGAATACTGTCCTCAAGGTCCATCTATGTTGTTGCAAATGATAGGATTTCCTTGTTTTTTTAATGGCTGAATAATGCAGTGGGGTGTGTGGGTGTAATGCTGCCATGAACATGAAGGTACAGATATCTTTTCAAATTTGTGTTTTTTGTTTTCTTTGGATATATTCCCAGAAGAGAAAAGCAGAATTGCTGGATGATATGGTCATTCTATTTTTTAATATCTTGAAGATCCTCCATACTGTTTTCCATAGTGGCTGCACC
>NW_021917026.1:0-1118 GCF_006229205.1 Suricata suricatta | reverse complement strand
CCTTTTACTCTTTGTGTTACATAAGATGAAAAAATGCCTATGTGATGAGATCAAGTGAGATGAATTACAAAGCATAGGTGACTATTGACCTTCTGATGATATGTCAGAGGGTGGACCATCTGCTCCCAGACCAAGGTTGACCATAGATAAGTGAAACTGTAGAAAGCAAAACCATGAATAAGAGTGTGGAGGGATACTTCACAAGTACAGTAAAACCTTGGATCACAAGTAACTTGTTCTGTGAGTGTTCCACAAGACAAGCAAATATTTCAAATAAATTTTAGCCTTATAAATGAATGATGTCTTGGAATATGAGTAGTACATGACACCAAATGTCACATGATCACAACTGAGTCAGTGGTTCTCCTCTCTCTCTCTCTTGCTGCGGAATTGTGGGTCATCATCTCCCAGGCCCAGATGCTCTGTCTCAGGCCATGTGGCTTGGCAGAAATCAGCAATTTTTCAGAATGTTGGAAGGTGCCCACAACTGGCATTAGTGTATTTTTTTTTGTCACTTCAAAGCACCTATGGACAGTCCTTCACCTTTCCATACAAGAGTAAGCTTAGGAATTCTTTGCTTCATTCTAGGTCATCGGATGGGTTCCTTAAATCTACATGAAAAGAAAAAGAGTCCATTGAGCCAAAAGACAGCAGTGGTTCTATTAGCAACAGTGAACATCATCCATCACAATAACTGCCATCTCCCTCATCTCCCTCACACCAGCCATGAAGGTTTTCAGAGGTAAGTGCAGGCTAATTTATTTTTCTTTATATTTTGTATTTTTTATTATTTTGTATTATCTTACAGTATTGTAATCATTTTTATATTAACATTTTTGGGTTGTGAAGTGAATCATTTGAGTTCCTATTATTTCTTTTGGGGAAATTCACTTTGATATACAAATCCTTTGGATTACAAGCCTGTTTTTGGAATGAATTTTGCTCCCAAACCAACGTTTTACTGTACTTTGGTATGGCTAGAATGAGGAAGGGGTAGAACCTTACTGTAGCAGTCAATTATGCTGGAAAAATTGGCAAGGACCAGACATAGAAATGTTTTTATGCCATTATGAAAATTGGATGTTATACTGATGGCAAGAAGGAACCATTAAACAACT
>NW_021917025.1:0-1118 GCF_006229205.1 Suricata suricatta | reverse complement strand
ATATAAAAAGAAATTTTTAATTAAAAAAAAGAAATGAAAACAGCAGACAAACCCCAAACATGGGACATTCTACAGGATATCTGATAGGTACTCCCCCAAATTGTCAAGTTCATCAAAAACGGGGAGTCGGAGAAACTGTCCACAGCTGAGGAGCCTAAGGCAATAGGACTACTAAGTGTAAGTGTAGCAGGATGAGGAGGAGAGGGATGGGGGGTAAGTATCTAAGCAAACCTGAAGGGACCTTAGATAATAATAATAATGTGTCAATATTGGTTCCTCTATTGTGAGAAATGTATCCGAGTGATTTAAGATAGTGGTAATCAGAGGAGCTGAGTCTGGGGCTTATGGAAGATCTTTGTACTCTTCTCTCTGTACTGTTCTCTGTGTGGAAAGTCTCTGTACTCTCTGTACTATTTTCTGTAACTTTAAAACTGCTCCAAAATAGAAAATGTATTTATTTATTTAAAAGTAATTGTTTGGCTCAAAATGAAGGCTATTTTTGTTGCAGTTATGGGTGGGGTCTCTGGGTTTCCTGTTGGAACCCAGTTTCCAATTATTCCCTGAGTGAGCCGGGCCGCATGTCTCTGCCTCTCTGAGCTTGTGTTTTTACCTGTAAAATGAAGATATCTTAGTAGGTCCTGGGCTGTCGTGACAAGACTCATCTGAAGTGTGGAGGGAGACCATCACTGATGGGGAGTGGAATCCTAATCTGGATGCCAATATGACTCCTCCGCAAAAGAAAATCCAAGCAAAGATATAAGTGAAAAAGTAAAACCATGGAAGTACTAAAAATAATTTTTTTCAATTTTTTTTTTTTTGAGAGAGACAGAGACAGACACAGAGTGCAAGCAGGGGAGGGGCAGAGACAGATGGAAACACAGAATCCAAAGCAGGCTCCAGGCTCTGAGCTGTCAGCACGGAGCCCTATGCAAAGCTCAAACCCACCAACCGTGAGATCATGACCTGAGCCAAAGTCGGACGCTTAATCGACTGAGCCACTCAGGTGCCTCTAAAAATAATTTTTTAATGAAGTTTTTTTTAAATGTGTCATCGAGGGGATAGGCCTTATTGAATGTGACCCAAACCCAGGAGCCAAAGAAGCATAAATCCGACTACAT
>NW_021917024.1:0-1118 GCF_006229205.1 Suricata suricatta | reverse complement strand
AGTTAATCCTGTCAAGCGTATCTTTTGATAGCACCCTGGAAATGATATTGACAGAATTACTAACCTGTTCTCTTTTTAAGTGCTGCTGTTATAAGCTTCAATATTGTTATAAGCTATGATGTTTCCCATATCTTATGAGGAAACAGTTTTCTGTTAGTAGATTTATTAATCAATTTTGCTGATTATTCCCTTCAAAGCTCTAGAGGAGATTATTTTAATTAAAATTGAGGGCCAGGTATTTAAAATGCAGACCTTTCTATAATGACTAATAAGTGCCACACGTAATATTTGTACACTCATCAGTTAACACTTTCATTATTAAGGTGTATTAATGACACATTTGGGTTGGAGTCCCAACTTTAGTTCTAGAAAGTTTCTTGCTAATTCTAAAGTTATGCATTTTGATTTTTTATAAAAAATTAAGACATAATGTATGAATGTTCCTCTTTTTCTCACGGATCACAGAGACAAGCATTTGAAAATGGCATTCTGTTGATCTCTGATCTCCCTTTTCCTCCACCTCTTTCTTTCTCAGATCCTTAATTAGTTGGTTTTCTTAATGTTCAGTGTATAAACTAAGCTATGGCCTATTCCTTCAAAATTGATGTTTTAGGGAAGAACATTAAGCTAGGAATGGGGAGGATGGGCTTTAAGGCCAGACACAACCATATTTTAATGGCATTTAATGGCATACCATTAATGAAAATGGTAATTAAAAAATTGATGTCACAGTATTGCTATGAGGATTAAAAGAGGTAAAAATGTTGGGCATGGAGTATAGGACACATTAAATAAGTGGTAGTTTTCTTGCTTAAGTGAGCTTAATTAGCAAGTACTCATTAGAAAAGGGTTACATGTTTATTAAACAGCTAATAAAAGCAACAACAAAGGACAAAAGATTTCTTTTCAAATCATTGGCCGTGGAGCAACATGTGGAATACTTCACTTTATGTAAATAATAGCCACATCAAAGCCTTTAGAATTATGACAACTCAAAGTCAGATTCACTCTAACTTTGAAATTAATTACAGTTGAAGCCATGAGCATATTAACACCATGAGCTCATTGGATTATTGCCTCAATTTATATTCTGGCTCTACTTCCTCAACTTCCTATTC
>NW_021917023.1:0-1118 GCF_006229205.1 Suricata suricatta | reverse complement strand
TCTGTTTTTTCTGTTCCCTGTGTCCTATCTCTCAGTTGGCCCCAAATTTGGGAGTATAGAGTTATCTCACTAAATGTGTCCTTTCCAGGCACCCTCAAAATAAATTTTTTTAAATACCACATGTTAGCCTTCTATTCTAAATTGGATAGCAAATATTTCTGTTTCAATTCCATGGCTTGTTTTTAATGCTTAAAGAAAAAATACATTCCTTTTTCTGATTACAACTATTACGATAGTTTTGTCTCCTTTAGGGAAATCCTAGTTGTCCTCAAGAAAAAATATGTGTACAAATTATCACTGACAATAAATTAGATACAATTATTAATTCATGTCCAATAAGATATATATGTATATTATATATATTGCAATCTGTTATTTAAAGTTTAAATACCAAGAGAAGCAAGAAAACATTGATTTCATTTTTTACATACTATCAACTATTTTCTCTTTTTTTCCTAAAGGTATTATTCCAGAAATAGAAGTTCTCTTACCTGAAATATTTTCATTTTCATAATTTTCACTCACTGATGCACAATGTGGCAGCACTTCTTATAAAAAATAAAATGAGAATACCTTTTCTAATGCCTCCTGGAATAGCCAGTGCAAAAAAGAACCAACTATTCATTGTCACTATTTGGTAAGTATAATTATTTTCCTAATAAGCCAAGAATATATTGACATAATATTCTATGGTAAACAGATCCTGACCAGTAGAAAAGCCAATATGTGTACTTATGAAAAACTCTTAAATATTACAAGTGGGAAAAATTGCAGGTAAAGGGTCATTTTTAAAATGTCATCAGATCAGGGGTGCCTGGGTGGCTCATTTAGTTAAGCATCCGACCCTTGATTTCTGCTCAGGTCATGATCTTAGGGTTCGGCAAGCACTGTGCGGAGGTCTGTGCTAATAGCGTAGAGCCTGCTTGGGATTCTCTCTCTCTCTCCTCTCTTTCTGCTCCTTCCTCCACTGATGCACACTCCCCTCGTAAAATAAATAAATAAAACATTAAATAAAAAGTCATCAGGGGCGCTTGGGTGGCTCAGTCGGTTAAGCCTCCGACTTCGGCTCAGGTCAGATCTCATGTTCGTGGGTTCAAGCCCCGCATCAGGCTCTGTGC
>NW_021917022.1:0-1118 GCF_006229205.1 Suricata suricatta | reverse complement strand
TATTGTATTTGCCATATAGTAGGCATTCAGTAAATAATTATTCAGTGAATAAGGACCGGTAATATGTCTGTATTCTTTTTTACTATATTTGCTGTATCCAATTGAGACTTGAATGAATGAGGGATTTTAGCTCATGGTGGTTTTGGACAAGCTTCTTAGACTTTTGGGACTCTGTTTCCTCACTTATAAATTTAGGACTTGGACTATGACTGAGCTCTGTAATGGTCTCCAGAAGCTGAAAAATACTGTGATTATTTGATTATGCAAGGTTCAAACTGTCAGGCAGGAAGCATAGCAGCCAGTTCCTGATCTCATAATTCCAGGCCACTTCTTATCTCTAGATGTCTCTACTTTAGGACCAGGCAAGCCTTTTATGATAGACTATTTTATGAGACTTCAGAACTGCCTAGTTGTACAGGGATCACTCATGATTAAATCCACTGCTTCCTGTATTTCAAAGATTTTATTTTACATTGCTCCTATGCTTTCTGAATTATTGCTTTGTTCTGTGAGGGTAGCAGTGTCTGGCCTATATTAGAATTGTTGGCATTTGTCAGCTACTCTCTAGAGTTGACTAGACAGTTTGTTGTGCCTGTACTATATCAGAGAAATGGCATGTTGAGCTGACCAGTTTCTTCTATTGTTACAATTGTTATTTTGTATTTGGACAGTCAGAGAGGTATTTCATACAATAACAAATTACAAAGGAGAAAGAGGAACTCAGAAACCCGTTGTGCTAAGGATTTTGTTTACCCATCTGAGGCACATTCATAGATAAAACCAGCTGAGCTGGTTACATTAGGGAGGACATTTCTGGGTTCAACAATTTTTCTGGTGGATAAGCCTTTCTTATTTTTAAGATTTTTGATGCTGTTCTCAGAAAACCATTTTCCAGCTCTTTGTTTATAATAAGAGATGGTTAGCAGCTATGTACCACCTTAGGCCAGCAGCCCCTAAAATATTTTCTTGATTTTTAATAATATATAATATTTTTTTTACCTTTTCCTAAAAACTTCTTGGTTTCCTTGACAAAAATAATTTCAATTATTATGTGGATAATTTATTTTTAAGGAAAATGAGAAATTCCTGGGCAAGATAATTCTATTTACAACAGTAAT
>NW_021917021.1:0-2217 GCF_006229205.1 Suricata suricatta | reverse complement strand
ATGAAGGTAAAAGGCATATTCATCACCTCCCACTGTTTCCTTGTATTCCTTTCATGTGTATGTATGCTTAGAACACTTAACACCAGATCTACCATATTCACAGATTTTCAAGTATGGTCACGTATAGGCGTGATATTGTATAGCAGTTTCCAGAGCTCATTTACCATGTGGAACTGTAGTTTTATGTCCAATGAACAGCAACTCCCCATTTTCTCCTCCCCTTGACAGTTGGTTTTTGAAAAGCCACTCTATAGTTGTTTCTTCTTTTTCATCTCTTTTTAAATTTGATATTTAATTTTTTTATGTTAGAGAGAGAGAGCAAGTGGGGGAAGGGTCAGAGGGAGAGCTAGAATCTTAAGCAGGCTCCACACTCAAGTGGAGCCCAACGGGGGCTCAGTCTCACAACCCTGAGATCATGACCTGAGCCAAAATCAAGAGTTGGATGCTCAACTGACTAAGCCACCCATATACCCCTTTGCTTCATCTCTTATTCACTCTCCTACCCCTAACAATTTCAGCTCCATCCCACCACTCCACTAAAATTTCTCTTTTCTGACAGTTTTATTATTAACCATCTAGTTACCTAATCAAATAAATATAACTTGTCTCCCGCAAGACATTTACCATAAACACTACTGTGAACTCTCTCCTTGAAATTCTCTTCTCTTCATTGGTGTCTATAACAATGTTTTTTTGTTTGTTTGTTTCTTTTTTTTTAATTTTTATTTCTTTTTGTGTTTCTGATTACTCCTTGGACAGGGATCCTATCTTCTAAATGATGATGTGCTCTAAGGTTTCTCTTGCATTCATTTTTTTCCCCAAGTATCACAATGTTTATTGATAGATAATAAGCATACAAAATCAGGGCATGAACATGACTTGATAAATTAAGCAGACTTAATTTCAATACTATAATAAGAGGCACCAATTCCAATTCTCACCATGTGTTTCACACCCACAAAACCACTTGAAGGGCATTAACGATCTCTCAAAACTGATCAATTTTGTGCAAAGAAACCATGTTTCTTTTAGAGAGCCTTGTGCACTTGCCCAGGCTCAAGCATATTAAAATGCAAGCGCATTACTTCAGGTAGAAATACAGGCAATATCCTATTGTAGCAACAATAATCAAGTATAGTTGAGAAATTTTTGGTAACAACCAAATGGATACTCAAGTATGGCAACAACGCAAGTATTACTGAGCTAAGTGCATTTCCACAGTGTTCAGTGTTGTTACTCGGTTTTCTAACTGAAACAGCCTATGGTATCTGGCAGCAAAGAAGATCCATCCAGTGGACTGCCTCTGCTTAAAAACTTATAATGTAATTATTGCATGCTGCTAATATGTATTTAAACATTAAATATATTCCTAAAATATTTGACAGTAGACTATGAGTAAGATAAAACACTACAAAAAGTCCTTATGCAGAAGGAAATCCTAACTGACGTGGTTCTGCTTTAAATATTGTGAAAACATTCCTGTATTCTCCTCTTATTAATGCCTGCACAGTCACTGATATTGCCCATATCTGCTATTTCTAGAGCCCAAATTGCTCCTGAGCCTAAGGCCTTAATTTTTAACTACCTATTAGGCATCTCCACCTGGCATCCCATGGACGTCCTCAATTACTTCGATGCTCTTCTTTCATATTGTGTCTGTGCATGCGGCTTTCCACACTGGAGACCAGAACCGCCTCTGCTCTCATCCTTGCCACTTTCTATATCCCAGAATATAGCCCAGAGAATATCGATTCCATCCTCCTGTTGTCTCTGATCTGTCCCGTCCCCTCCACCTCCACCCGTTTTGCTAGTTAGGTTTTCACCTGGTGACACCAACCTACTTGTTCACCTCCTTTCCCTAAGCACTTAGACCACAGTAGGAGCTCAAAACTCTCTGTGGGTAAGAAGAATACAGTGCAACAGTTCCCTTGGTCACCTGAGCCACCTGGTAACGCATCTCCATAGTAGCTTCAGGGATTGTTCTGAAACACACAGGTAGTCGGGCCACATCCCACCTCCCATGTCAAATGCTTCTGCTGCCTCCACGATCAGTTGCAATCTCCTTAGTGGGGTGATGGGGCCCTTCTTGCCCTTTCCACGTCATGTCCACCTTCTTCTCTCACTGTGCCCCAGTGCACCCTCCTGCAGCCCTGTGAGTCAGCCGACAGTCCAGGGCTCTCTAAGGACTTTCCCCCTCTGTTTTTTATTAATCAAGGT
>NW_021917020.1:0-1118 GCF_006229205.1 Suricata suricatta | reverse complement strand
GGCTTGAGAGGTCCCCCTGCTGACACCTCGAGATGCCATTATCATCTCAACATTTCCTTCACCCTCAGTTCCTGGCAATATTCTAATCCACACTTCGATGACTCTCACTTACTTTAATGTTTTTTTCAACGTTTACTTATTTTTCAAAAGAGAGAAAGCATGGATGGGAGAGGAGCAGAGAGCACAGAGCAGGAGTCCCAAGTAGGCTTCATTAGCTGTGGGAGCCCAATACGGGGCTCGAATTCATGAGCCACAAGGTCATGACTTGAACCAAAGTTGACACTTAGCCAAATGAGACACCCAGGCGCCCCGATTTTGAGTTGTTTTAGACTCCATGTGATATCATAGAGGATTTTTTTTCCTGTGTGATTCTTATTTCATGCAACAAAATCTCCTCCAGTTTGTATGGGCCACACCCAGGCTCTTCTTTGATGGACCACATTTGCCAAAAGATTATTTAGAGTTAATAGTAATCAAAATTAAGCTGATTCAGGAAAAATGTTTAGTTTTCTCCTCGCTCACTAAACAATAATGTACATAGAAAAGCTGCCCCAGCATGAGAGCACTCACCATACGTTACTGCATCATGATACAAGCTAGGTATGGTTAAGAGGGAAGAATCCAGGAAGGACATCGTGAACAAAGTTTTCTACATCCTATTGTTTCAGAGTGGCCCAGAAAATATGTGCTTATCAAATATTTACTTTTCGTCTTCCTGTGAATTACATTCTTTACCTTGGAGGCCCCAGACTTCTAATTCTTTGCTCCTCCTCTTCCTTCCTTCCTCCCATTCTTCTCCCTGACTTCCTTCTCTTCCTTCTCTCCTCTACAAAGACAGACATACTTTACTTTCCCTTTGCAATTTTCCTGTGTTTGTAGAGTCTCCATACACATACTATTAAATTTGCATTTCTCCTGCTTCTCACGTGCCGATTTGGTTCTTAGTCAACAATGAGAACTTCTTCTGAGGTTCCAGGTCATGCCTCTTTCCATTCTTCCAAACCATATTTGGCTCTTCTATTATACAATCAATGTTATGAGGAAAAAGAAACAGAGAGGCAGGGCACAGCATCTGTATTCTGGGGGAAGTACGAGACACCTATTTTTAAGTCCTAAAG
>NW_021917019.1:0-1119 GCF_006229205.1 Suricata suricatta | reverse complement strand
TGTGCGGAGTGGCTGATTATATACTATTTAGTTGGGGGAGGTAAAGACAAAAGGGAGGTTTCCAAAGGGATTTTCATATGCTAAAGAGGACTCCTTAAGATACTGGAGGCCTAGCTTGGCAATAGTCAAGCTAAGGTTCATTTTCCTCTAGCAAAGCATCAAGGTTAACACAGTAGGGATTCTCCTCATTCCTGGAGGCATGTTATACTCTGCCTGTCTCAAGTATTTGCTATGGGCTACAGCTTATAAGGGAATTTAATTTTACCTACCATCTCCCTCCTTTGTTACCCACGTCACTATGGAGGGGAGGGTGACAGTTCGGCTCTGGGAAACTGAGGTTATGGGTGTCTGGAGGCTAGGCTATTGATTCGATTGATAAGATTAAGTTTAATTAAATGTTTTCCTATTTCGTTGTTCTTGGGCAGCCAGGAGTGTGTGAGGAATGTCACACACATCCCACGGGTGGTGAGGGAGGGGCAGGGCCTTACGCTCCCTCATCATTACTGTAGCCCATGAAAAGTTTCATGCAGTATCCAGCGAAGTCGAAACAATTTGAAGGGAAGAGACATTTATCCTCCCTCTGTCTCTATCTGCTTCTTACTTGCTGGTTCCCCCTTTCCAGATACCCCATTATCCCTTGAAACACCCAGCACCCCCTTGACCCCCTCAGTCTGCCAAAGCCCCCATCTGTCCAGCCTCAGGCATCCAACCTCACTCCCCAAGCATGGGGCTCCCTGCCTCAGGCCCTCCTGGCCGCACCTGGCTTCCACTCTCAAGAACTGATCTCCTCCAGAAGATTTTTGTGTTTTTTTAATGTTTATTTCTTTTTGAGAGAGAGAGAGAGAGAAAGAGAGAGAGAGAATGACTGGGGGAGGAGCAGAGAGAGACACACACACAAAATCCCAAGCCGGGGGTGCCTGGGTGGCTCAGTCAGTTAAGCATCCGGCTTCGGCTCAGGTCAGATCTCACGGTTCGTGGGTTCGAGCCCCGCATCGGGCTCTGTGCTAACAGCTAGCTCAGAGCCTGGAGCCTGTTTCAGATTCTGTATCTCCCTCTCTCTATGACCCTCCCCTGCTCCAGCTGTCTCTCTCTGTCTCTCAAAAATAAATAAAAAGCATT
>NW_021917018.1:0-1119 GCF_006229205.1 Suricata suricatta | reverse complement strand
TAAATAAACATTAAAAATTAAAAAAAAATAACGGCCATCCCAGAAGGGATGAGGTGACTCCTACTGTGGTTCTGATTTGCAGTTTCCTGTTGATCAGTGTGGTTGCCTCACCTCTTCACATACCTACTAGCCGTTTGTGTGTCTTCTTTGGAGAACTGTCAGAGTCATTCCCCATTTCTAACGGGCTATTTGGCTTTTTGCTATTGAGAATTGTGGTCGTTTCTCATATATTTTGGATGTTAATCCCTTACCAAGTAGACTATTTGCAAATATTTTCTCCCATTCTGTCAGTTTGCCTTTTCATTGTGTTGTTTCCTTTGCTGTATAGAATCTTTTTTATTTTGATGTAATCACATGGATCTATTTTTGCTTTTGTTACTCTGCTTTAGGTTTCATATCCAAGAACTCAGTGCCAATACTGATGTTACGAAACTTTCCTTGTGTTTTCTTCTAGTAGTTTTACAGATTCAGATCTTAATGTTGTTCAAGTGTTCGGTCCCTTTAGAGTTGATCTTTGTATATGTGTAAAATACGGGTTCAACGTTGTTCTTTTGTATGTGAGTATACAGTTTTCCCACCACCGTTTATCAAGGAGACGCCGCTTGTCCAGTTGTTTGTATATTCTTGGCACCCTTGTTGAAGACCTGCTTCTTGCATATGCAGGGGCTCCTGTCTGGCTTCTCTGTTCGGTTACATTGACCTATGTCTTTAAGCCAGTGTAATGTATGTCTTAATTGCTGCAGCATTGTAAGATGGTTTTTTTCATAATAGTTTATTGTCAAATTGGTTTCCATACAGCACCCAGGGCTCTTCCCCACAAGTGCCCTCCTCCATCACCACCACCTCTTTCCCTCCCCCTTCCCCTTCAACCCTCAGTTCATTTTCAGCATTCAATAGTCTCTCAAGTTTTGTGTCCCTCTCTCTCCCCAACTCTGTTTCCCTCTTCCCCTCCCCCTGGTCCTCCATTAGGTCTCTCCTGTTCTCCTGTTAGACCTCTGAGTGCAAACATATGGTCTCTGTCCTTCTCTGCCTGGCTTATTTCGCTTAGCATGACATCCTCGAGGTCCATCCACTTTGCTACAAATGGCCACATTTCATTCTTCCTCATTGCCATGTAGT
>NW_021917017.1:0-1119 GCF_006229205.1 Suricata suricatta | reverse complement strand
GCACTCTATCAGAGTGGAGTCTACAGAGATGAGAAACATGACACACTTACTTGAAAGTTTGATTTACGGCGACTAGCATTGTAAGTCAGCAGGGAAATAGTGTTACGCAGTGAATGATGCTCATACAATTGCTTTTTTGTGTAAAAGAGAAATTGACCCTTATGTAATATGAAACCAAAATGTCAATTCCATATGACTTAAAAGTAAACAGCAAAATTTTTTAAATGTTAATAAAAACTATAGGACATTATCCTTGTGATATGGGGGTGGGGGTAGGATAGGATGCCTTTTTGAAAAACATTAAGGTGCTTTTAGAGGAAGAAACTACAAATTTGACTGCACTAAAATTTAAACATTTGTTTATTAAAAGATTCTTTAAAGACAATGAGCAAATATCCTGCTGTCTTTGGTTATACTAAGAGGAGTTTGCAATTTGGAGAGTAATAGAGAAAACCAAGCAAACAAAAAACTGAAGTAATTATTAAGTTCAGGAAAAATAAAATGACATACAGAAAACAAGAGTCATCATGACATAATACATGGCTTATATACGTATATTTAGAGTCGTACTAATCATAACACTAAATATGGATTTGCTTCAAAACACTATATAAAACATTGAAAAGATGGAGAGAAGAGACGCGGGTAGGGAAAATGTCAACACCAAGTCCTCTTCCTCCATAACAGTGAATTAAAAATAAAAAGTAACAATAACAACTGACACATGGAGTTCTTACAGTTTAGTCTTTTCAACATCTCTAAGAGATAGATACTATAATTATTCACATCACATTCAATATTTAGAAATAGAAAGGCCAGAGAAAAAGGTGAAAATAATTGCCTTTCAGAGCAAGCTTAAGTCATACTAAGTAGTAGAGAATGGGAGGTCTCATTTATGTTATCATTTAGTAGTATCTTATTTTTTTTTTTTACCAAATATGTACTTTGATTAAAAACTTTTAAATCAACTAAAACACAAAATAAACTTGAGAATTCTTGTTCCAAATATGTTGCTATTATTTACTTACTGTAATTATTTATAGTAATATAAGTAACTTAAAAGACAAATTTTATTCTAGATTTAATTTCACCATGTGCTATTCCTATATAATGTGGTAC
>NW_021917016.1:0-1119 GCF_006229205.1 Suricata suricatta | reverse complement strand
AAAAAAAAAAAGCTAGTTGAAAGATATGAGAATAGGCCATTCCAAAATATAACTCGTTGGCACATAGGTTATTTTGAGCTAAAGACAATCAATAATCAGCAGGTATAGGAAAAGCTGTTTACCTCCCCTAAAACGAGAATATAAACTATCTCCTCTTGGAGGTTCTGGGTAATTCAGTTGAGCATCCGACTCTTGATTTCCAGCTCAGGTCATCATCCTAGGGCTGTGGGATCAAGCCCCACATCAGGCTCCACCCTGAGCACTGAGCATAAAAACTGCTTAAGATCTTCTCTCTCCCTCTCTCTTTCTCTCCCCCTGCCCCTATCCCACTCAGGCATGTTCTCTCTCTAAAAAAAAATTTTTTTAATAAAAGATAAAATAAAATTGCTCCTTTTGTAAAGAAGTTTGCATTTATTATTTGTTTACATTTATATATTTTGAGAGAGAGAAAGACAGTGCTCATAAGCTGGGGAGGGACAGAGAGAGGGAGAGAGAGAGATTCCCAAGCAGGCTCCACACCATCAGCATGGGGCCAATACTCACAGAGTGTGATACCCTGACCCGAGCTGAAACCAAGAGTCTGAAGCCTAGCCCAGTGAGGCACCCAAGGACCCCAAGTACGTTTACATTTATAAAAGGCATTTCCATTTGTAAAGATGCCCCCCACCAGGGAGATAGCAACTCCCTGAGACAAATGTCCTCTAGGTCTGAAAAACAGAGAGCAAGAGTATAAACTCTTGCACTGAGAGACTCTGAACTACAAAACAAAATATTCCTTACTTGCTATATATTTCCTCCTCTCATCTCTCTGAACTTTGCCTCTTGCATGCAGAAAGTTTTCCTTGGTTTAGCCTAGGATAGTATACAAGCCTCAATCATCGGGACACCTCTATGAGTCTTTCTGAAATTCTTTTGAGTATATATATACATAATCAAAACTTTTCCCTCCTCCAGTTAATCTCATATCCATTTGATTTATAGGCCCCAGCTATTGAAATTGAAGAATAGCAAGAAAATAGCTCTTTTCCCCTAAAAAGTTAAAGTAATATGATTCTTTGATAAATGATTACCAGTGTGTTTATAACAGATAACACTGCTTTAATTAAGTTTGTCTACCTG
>NW_021917015.1:0-1119 GCF_006229205.1 Suricata suricatta | reverse complement strand
AATAAACATTACAAATTTTTAAAAAATATCTGTCAGCCTGCCTGATTTCCATGCGCCCTCCATACTCGGCTGGATCTGCAGCAGCTCCTTTCTGGGAGCCCAAGGTCCTCCCTTGTGCAGCCTCTGCAAGTCACGTGGCACCCCGCAGTGCCGGCACAATTCATAAACGCAGAAGTAAATGGATGCATGCATCTGTCGGGCCCCACAGCCCCCACGCTCCCAGAGTCCAAATGGGCCTTGCCGGCTTTTCGTCGTGTTGTCACACAGTGTTGCACACGGCCCGTGCTATAAGGTGTCCGTCGGCAGCAAGGCCAGACATCAGTCGAGGTGGTGGAAACAGTGTTCACTAACTGCCGATGGCAAGGGATGAGCAGAGCTCCATTCTGATTTGTGCTGACATGGCTGGGGACTTGATGGGGAGAATGAGCGCTGTGATGGGGGACACAGGTCGTCACTGAAGTGAAAAATGACAAAGCGCAGGTCAGTGTAAATGTGATTAGGCAGCTGTGTCTGCTAGCTGGCAGAGGCCCGTCTCTCCTGATGGCTGTCAAGTCCCGGAGAGAGACACCCCTGAGTTATAGGAGGTTCATATACACCTCAGAGGGACACAGAAGTTCACAACTGTATGCCCTTTACAGCGAATGCTGAGAGACAGAGGTCGGGGGCGATTGTCAGGTGTTGGCTAGAATAAGCAGTAAATTCTTCTGACAGCCCTGAGTTTTCCAGATGGGATGTCAACACCGGGCTAGGTTGTCCCAAGGATGCTGGCCTCAGGCTGCCAGAAACCATGGTCCTGTTTGCTCTGGTCTCTTAGCAGGGGATGGAGGGGAGGGCAGATGGGGAGTCGTCATGTGCCAAATGACGGTGACACCAGCTACCTGTTTTCAAGGTCTTCACTACGCAGACAGGAAGACCACAAAATGCCACATGGAACAGAAGATTATGCATGTAGGAGGATCTTGTTTTTGCAGAGTGCAGTGGGAAGGACTCAGGGCCGTTGTCACAGAATATAGAACAACGTTATGGATCAGCAACGAGAAAACGCTAGGAAATGAACCGAAACCAGGCGATTTCTAAACAGGAGGTGCAAATACATTGGAGCTCCGGCAGCCCAGAGAG
>NW_021917014.1:0-1119 GCF_006229205.1 Suricata suricatta | reverse complement strand
TTATTCGGGAGTGTTTTGATTACTGATTTCATTTTACTGATAGTAATTGATCCGTTCAGGTTTTCTGTTTCTTCCTGATTTAGTTTTGGGGGGGTTATATATCTCTATGAATGTATCCATTTCTTCTAGATCCAATTTCTTGGCATGTAATTTTTTATAATATTCTCTTATAATCCCTTATATTTCTGTGGTGTCAGTTGTTATTTCTACTCCTTCATTTCTAGTTTTTTTGGGGTCCTCTTTTTTGTAGTTGTTGAGTCTAGCTAACAGTTTATCAATTCCATTGATCTTATCAAAGGGCCAGCGCCTGATTTCATTGATCTGTTCTAATTTTTTAGTCTCTGTTTCATTGATTTCTGCTCTAACCTTCATTATTTCCTTCCTTCTACTAGCTTTGGGCTTTTCTTTTTCTAGCTCCCTTAGGTGTAAGGTAAAGTTGTTTATTTGAGATTTTTCTTGCTTCTTGAGGTAGTACCATGTTACTGTAATCTTTCCTTTGAGGAGAGCTGTTCTTGCATCCCAAAGATTTTAGACCACTGTGTTTTCATGTGTCTCATGTATTTTTATTTCCTCTTTGATGCCTTGACTGACCCATTCATTGCTGAATAGCTTGTTATTTAAGTTCTATGTATTTGTGTTCTTTCCAGATTTTTTTCTTGTGATGACTTGTAGTTTCATATTGCCGTGTTAAGAAAATGTGTGTGATTTCAGTCTTTTTAATTTATTGAGAGTTGTCTTATGGCCTAACCTGTAATCTATTCTGGGGAAGTTTCTGTGTGTAATCCACTGTTTTCAGATGAATGTTCTCAATATATGTTAGGTCTGTCTGGTCTGATGTGTCATTCAAAGCCACTGTTTTCTTATTAATTTTCTGTCTGGATGGTGTTTCCATTGATGCAAGTGGAGTGTTAAAGTCCTCTGCTATTATTACATAATAATAATAGGAAGAAACCGTTTATTCCTTTGTTAATAGTTGCTTTATGTGGGTGTTCCCATGTTGGGTGCATAGTTATTTACAATTGCTATATATAGTTATATACAATTGTATACTGTTAAATATCCTCTTGTTGGATTATTCCCTTTATCATTATGCAGTGTCCCTTTTTGTTTCTTGGTATA
>NW_021917013.1:0-1119 GCF_006229205.1 Suricata suricatta | reverse complement strand
ATCCTGAATCCCAACCAGCCACCTCACAGATGCATAATGTTTCCCATAAAAGGCAATGGGTGACAAAATCCCAGTCAAAATGAATAAAAAATGCATGTCTTGTCAACAATGAATGTCTTTGTATAGGTTTCTCTGGAAGTTTCTGAGAGTGGGAGTATTTCTGTGAAGTTTCTAGAAGTGGAATTGCTAGATCAAAGGGTTTGAATATGGAAGCATTTAATATACTCGAGTTACCTTTCAGAAGAAGTTGGGTCAGTTTCGTAGCTTGGGAAAATTCCTATCATTTGTGAAGGATGGTTCTTGTTCAGTGATGGGTTTTGCAGGATAAGTTGATAATTCCTCACACAGACCTCTGTGTAAATTCTTGTTTCCTTCCAGGAAAGCCTCACGTGTTGTCTTTCCTCGAGAACCCCACTGTAAAGACCACCTCACCTGTTGCATCTCGAAAGCCTTGTTTTGGCATTTTTGCATCCTGGTCCTCTCTGTAGCCTTCCCCTCAAGTGCTCCGTGTCCCCATCTCTCTCTCTGGCTGCTCTGGGCCTGGGCCTCCTTTGCTGTAACCTACCTTGTCCTGATTCTGCTCTTCGGCAGGACATCGGGGCCTCTGGAAAAATCTAAAGTGGCCTGAGGTAACTCCGTGCAACAGAGAGCATTCCTGTCTTTCCCTTGCCGGCCCAGTGGAGTGGATTTGGCACCGGATCAGATTCTGGGCTGAGTGGCTAGGAAGGAAGGAGGGAGGGTGGCAGCAGATTTTTCTTTTAGCTATATGGGCAGCTGTCCAATTTTATTTGGGTTATTGGAGTTTTGCTTTCTCGAATGTGACTCAGTGTTGAAGCTGGTTTGGAGACAAGAACTCTGTGGCCTGGCCTTACGAGGATTGCAGGGGTCAGGGCCACCAGCCTGCAGCTTTCATGCCGGGCATGTGCAGCACCCCCACAGGAGCATGGGGAGTCACGGCTGTCACCTTTGTGTGATTTGCAAAAGGCACCGGGTACGTCTCCCTCAGGTGAATTCAGCTCTGAGCCTAGCTTGGTAAGACAAGGGCCGGCTTCACTTTGGCCCCACTCACACCGTCGGCGCTGTGACTCTGTGCGCTGACCTGCCCGTGGCAGTCCTGAC
>NW_021917012.1:0-1119 GCF_006229205.1 Suricata suricatta | reverse complement strand
CTGACTTTTAATATTTATATTACAGATATTTGTAATGATGTGTGTGTGTCGTTGGTTAAGTTGCTAGGTCTGTGCAAGTGAGAAACATTTATCACACGCCTGGCTTATGCCAGGCTCTATCCGAAGCACTTGACATATATTAATTTATAAAGTCTTACCTCTCTGCAGTGGGTTTTTTCTTATCCCCATTTAAACATCAGAAAATTGAGGTTCAGATAAATTAGATGACTTGCCCCATCTCACACAGCTGGTCAGCCCGCTCAGAAGGTGTCAGGGGGCTTCTTTCCCCCGCATACTTCTTCTCCTAAAGAAGATGCTTAATCCTCGTTTTCTATAGCATGTGCTGTTCACAGACATGGTGATGAATGACGTCCCTCCCCGTCCCCTTATGTGCACGCTTCGTGCACCTCCACTATTTCCCTAGGGCACACAGCTACATGTGGCTTGGCTGAGCCCGCAGGGTTGCGGGAACATTTGGGTGTTTGATTCGCTCTGCTAATGGTCTCGAAAGTTTCTATTCTCACTAGTGGTACCTGGTGACCCTAAGCCCTCAGCAATTTGGGTGGTTAGCAATTTGAACAGTTTTGTTTGTCTTTTAATTTTTTATTATTTTAAAATGTTTCTTCCTAATGTTTGTTTATTTTTGAGAGAGAGACAGAGCGTGAGAGGTGGAGGGGCAGAGAGAAAGGGAGACCCAGAATCTGAAGCAGGCTCCAGGCTCTAGGCTGCCAGCACAGAGCCCAACGTGGGGCTCGAACCCCGAACCAAACCCACGAACCATGAGATCATGACCTGAGCCGAAGTCAGACACTTAACCGACTGAGCCCCCCAGGCGCCCCTGTTTGCCTTTTTAAAAGGTTCCGGGTGTCCTTGTCCAGGTCCTTAGTCTGGCCTGTAATAGGTCAGAGCAGTGGCCTCCTGCCTGGTGTCCGCCCAGGCTCCGTTTTGTCACGGAGGATCTGCAGGAGAGCGAGTGAGAGCTAGACGCCTGGGTTCAAAGCACGGCTGCACTCCTCTGCCTCAGCTTCCCCAACCAGAAAATGGAAATGGTACGAAAACTCTCTCGTAATGGTGCTGGAGATCACTGATGTGAGGGATGTGGGAAGAGTGCCTGCCTCT
>NW_021917011.1:0-1119 GCF_006229205.1 Suricata suricatta | reverse complement strand
CTGACTTTTAATATTTATATTACAGATATTTGTAATGATGTGTGTGTGTCGTTGGTTAAGTTGCTAGGTCTGTGCAAGTGAGAAACATTTATCACACGCCTGGCTTATGCTAGGCTCTATCCGAAGCACTTGACATATATTAATTTATAAAGTCTTACCTCTCAGCAGCGGGTTTTTTCTTATCCCCATTTAAACATCAGAAAATTGAGGTTCAGATAAATTAGATGACTTGCCCCGTCTCACACAGCTGGTCAGCCCACTCAGAAGGTGTCAGGGGGCTTCTTTCCCCCGCATACTTCTTCTCCTAAAGAAGATGATTAATCCTCGTTTTCTATAGCATGTGCTGTTCACAGACATGGTGATGAATGACGTCCCTCCCCGTCCCCTTATGTGCACGCTTCGTGCACCTCCACTATTTCCCTAGGGCACACAGCTACATGTGGCTTGGCTGAGCCCGCAGGGTTGCGGGAACATTTGGGTGTTTGATTCGCTCTGCTAATGGTCTCGAAAGTTTCTATTCTCACTAGTGGTACCTGGTGACCCTAAGCCCTCAGCAATTTGGGTGGTTAGCAATTTGAATAGTTTTGTTTGCCTTTTAATTTTTTATTATTTTAAAATGTTTCTTCCTAATGTTTACTTATTTTTGAGAGAGAGACAGAGCGTGAGAGGTGGAGGGGCAGAGAGAAAGGGAGACCCAGAATCTGAAGCAGGCTCCAGGCTCTAGGCTGCCAGCACAGAGCCCAACGTGGGGCTCGAACCCCGAACCAAACCCACGAACCATGAGATCATGACCTGAGCCGAAGTCAGACACTTAACCGACTGAGCCCCCCAGGCGCCCCTGTTTGCCTTTTTAAAAGGTTCCCGGTGTCCTTGTCCAGGTCCTTAGTCTGGCCTGTAATAGGTCAGAGCAGTGGCCTCCCGCCTGGTGTCCGCCCAGGCTCCGTTTTGTCACGGAGGATCTGCAGGAGAGCGAGTGAGAGCTAGACGCCTGGGTTCAAAGCACGGCTGCACTCCTCTGCCTCAGCTTCCCCAACCAGAAAATGGAAATGGTACGAAAACTCTCTCGTAATGGTGCTGGAGATCACTGATGTGAGGGATGTGGGAAGAGTGCCTGCCTCT
>NW_021917010.1:0-2217 GCF_006229205.1 Suricata suricatta | reverse complement strand
ATGAAGGTAAAAGGCATATTCATCACCTCCCACTGTTTCCTTGTATTCCTTTCATGTGTATGTATGCTTAGAACACTTAACACCAGATCTACCATATTCACAGATTTTCAAGTATGGTCACGTATAGGCATGATATTGTATAGCAGTTTCCAGAGCTCATTTACCATGTGGAACTGTAGTTTTATGTCCAATGAACAGCAACTCCCCATTTTCTCCTCCCCTTGACAGTTGGTTTTTGAAAAGCCACTCTATAGTTGTTTCTTCTTTTTCATCTCTTTTTAAATTTGATATTTAATTTTTTTATGTTAGAGAGAGAGAGCAAGTGGGGGAAGGGTCAGAGGGAGAGCTAGAATCTTAAGCAGGCTCCACACTCAAGTGGAGCCCAACGGGGGCTCAGTCTCACAACCCTGAGATCATGACCTGAGCCAAAATCAAGAGTTGGATGCTCAACTGACTAAGCCACCCATATACCCCTTTGCTTCATCTCTTATTCACTCTCCTACCCCTAACAATTTCAGCTCCATCCCACCACTCCACTAAAATTTCTCTTTTCTGACAGTTTTATTATTAACCATCTAGTTACCCAATCAAATAAATATAACTTGTCTCCCGCAAGACATTTACCATAAACACTACTGTGAACTCTCTCCTTGAAATTCTCTTCTCTTCATTGGTGTCTATAACAATGTTTTTTTGTTTGTTTGTTTCTTTTTTTTTAATTTTTATTTCTTTTTGTGTTTCTGATTACTCCTTGGACAGGGATCCTATCTTCTAAATGATGATGTGCTCTAAGGTTTCTCTTGCATTCATTTTTTTCCCCAAGTATCACAATGTTTATTGATAGATAATAAGCATACAAAATCAGGGCATGAACATGACTTGATAAATTAAGCAGACTTAATTTCAATACTATAATAAGAGGCACCAATTCCAATTCTCACCATGTGTTTCACACCCACAAAACCACTTGAAGGGCATTAACGATCTCTCAAAACTGATCAATTTTGTGCAAAGAAACCATGTTTCTTTTAGAGAGCCTTGTGCACTTGCCCAGGCTCAGGCATATTAAAATGCAAGCGCATTACTTCAGGTAGAAATACAGGTAATATCCTATTGTAGCAACAATAATCAAGTATAGTTGAGAAATTTTTGGTAACAACCAAATGGATACTCAAGTATGGCAACAACGCAAGTATTACTGAGCTAAGTGCATTTCCACAGTGTTCAGTGTTGTTACTCGGTTTTCTAACTGAAACAGCCTATGGTATCTGGCAGCAAAGAAGATCCATCCAGTGGACTGCCTCTGCTTAAAAACTTATAATGTAATTATTGCATGCTGCTAATATATATTTAAACATTAAATATATTCCTAAAATATTTGACAGTAGACTATGAGTAAGATAAAACACTACAAAAAGTCCTTATGCAGAAGGAAATCCTAACTGACGTGGTTCTGCTTTAAATATTGTGAAAACATTCCTGTATTCTCCTCTTATTAATGCCTGCACAGTCACTGATATTGCCCATATCTGCTATTTCTAGAGCCCAAATTGCTCCTGAGCCTAAGGCCTTAATTTTTAACTACCTATTAGGCATCTCCACCTGGCATCCCATGGACGTCCTCAATTACTTCGATGCTCTTCTTTCATATTGCGTCTGTGCATGCGGCTTTCCACACTGGAGACCAGAACCGCCTCTGCTCTCATCCTTGCCACTTTCTATATCCCAGAATATAGCCCAGAGAATATCGATTCCATCCTCCTGTTGTCTCTGATCTGTCCCGTCCCCTCCACCTCCACCCGTTTTGCTAGTTAGGTTTTCACCTGGTGACACCAACCTACTTGTTCACCTCCTTTCCCTAAGCACTTAGACCACAGTAGGAGCTCAAAACTCTCTGTGGGTAAGAAGAATACAGTGCAACAGTTCCCTTGGTCACCTGAGCCACCTGGTAACGCATCTCCATAGTAGCTTCAGGGATTGTTCTGAAACATACAGGTAGTCGGGCCACATCCCACCTCCCATGTCAAATGCTTCTGCTGCCTCCACGATTAGTTGCAATCTCCTTAGTGGGGTGATGGGGCCCTTCTTGCCCTTTCCACGTCATGTCCACCTTCTTCTCTCACTGTGCCCCAGTGCACCCTCCTGCAGCCCTGTGAGTCAGCCGACAGTCCAGGGCTCTCTAAGGACTTTCCCCCTCTGTTTTTTATTAATCAAGGT
>NW_021917009.1:0-1119 GCF_006229205.1 Suricata suricatta | reverse complement strand
TAGGTATTTATAAAATAAAATGACGATTAATCTAAAATTCATTCATTTGTTCATACTTATTGAATGCTTAACTGTATGCCAGGCATTTTTGTAGGTGCTCAGAATATAACCATAAACAATAATGAAAGTTCCTGCTCTCATGTAGTTTACAGAGTACTAGAGGGAGATGAATGATAAACATGAGTTATTTATGCAGTATGTTAGAAACTGATAGGAGTTTTGGAGAATGGGCGTGTCTTCGTGTGAGAATGAGAGTCCGCTGTTAAACAGAGTAGCGTTTAGGCCAAAATTGGAAGGCAGTGAGAGAGGAAGAGGAGTCATTAAAGGAGAAGTGGGGGAGGCAGGATTGCAAATGAAGAAAATACCTCATCCTTCAGGGCAAGGAACCAAATGATGCTACATGGAAACACACTTACACATGCATACCCGAATGCATATGTGCAGTTAGCCACAAAGGAGTCAAGCATAGAAATATCATAAAAGAATCACATCTGGGAAGTTGAGCCTGAGGATGGTGTAAGGGAACAAGGAACATTTTATTTTTTATTTCATTCTGCACAGTTTGAATTATTATGATGGTATGAATTCCTTTTAAAATAATATTTCAATTAAGGGGCAAGTGAGGACACCAGTAGTAGGCAAAGAATGTGAGAGACGTCATTAGAGAAGCTTGAAACCACTCTAATTTTTTGAAGATAAATTATTTGCAAAATTAAGTATTTATTATTGATAAGCGATTGTGTATGCCATACCTGTCGGCTGCTTGGAGGAACTGCTCACTCTCTTTTCTCCACCTCACAGACCGAGCTAGGAGGCTCAGGAATGGACGTACCCGTGGCCAGCTCTGAGAACAGCCACAGGGTTCCATAAAGTCCACCCTAACTTAAGCACACCAGGTCAGGGGCGTGGCACCATGTTTTAACTGCCATTGTTTTTCTCTAGCAGGAAGTTCTGGGTCATATTTTCCACCAATACCAATTCGCTTTCTCACAGTCTTTAAGGTCAAACATGAAGATTTTAATTAGGTGTTTGGCAAAACAATAAAAAAAAATGTTTTCAAATTAAACCTTTTGAGATGAGTAAAGAACTACATCATTGCCTGAAGATGATGTATAACAA
>NW_021917008.1:0-1119 GCF_006229205.1 Suricata suricatta | reverse complement strand
CTTTTAATACATTTTAATGGGGAAAACAGTGCCAGGTTTTCTAATGACTTGATACTCTAAGGGGAAGTATATATGAGGAAAGAACTAGAAAGAGGCATCCAGGAAAAATACAAGTACCAAAAGCAAGTCAAAAATCACTTTCCCACTGCTGCCTGTTTCCAGTCAGGTAAATACCAATATTTATCAAAAAAAAAAAAAAGCCACAATACCAGTCTTCACCTGGGACAACAACTTTCAGGTGCATTTACGCTGCTGGCCAGAACAAATGTAAAGACAGAAGGGAGCAGTCTCCAAATGGAAGGATAGAGGAAATAATTTGGTCCAAAGCAGAGATGCATAGATAAGCAGTAAGTAAACCAAAAAGGGTGTGTGTGTGTGTGTGTGTCGTTTTATTTACCATGAGAAACTTTATAAGGACAATGTTATAAAGACAATGCATTGCCTTGGTTTGTAGAGCCAAGTACATGCAAGCGAAATGTTTCCTCCAGTTTCTATGAATTCATAGCTGGGATCAAGTTAGAGCAACCACTGCTCACCTTGTCAGTTTCCCTTTAATGTCTAGAATGGGTAAAAGAACCTAGTGGAGACTGCACAGTGGTGATAGGTGGGAAGAAGGAAAAACAATTCCTTAAATTACTAAATAATTATGATTTTCTTCCTGTCATCACACACACACACACACACACACACACCCCAAAAGGATACTCTGTACCAGAGTTCAATATGATCATCTGCCAAAATTCAGGGCAACAAGATTCCTATGAGAGAGGTAAAGGAATCTACTCAGCATTTGTTCAGCAAAGTAATATCTAAAATATGTGTGCCCAGCAGATGCAACCTATCTGCTTCTTTCATAATTTTTCATAATCCATTGCATTTCTTATACGAGCAGAAAGCAATGCAAGGATGTATACCTCCCCCACCCCCAGAAAAGAAGAGTAAGGCCAACAGAAGAATGAAGGGAAAATTTGATATTGGTTTGCAGACTAGGACTGGTAAATATACAATATTTAAAGGTTTATTAGACAGATGAGTTCACTCACATACTTTATTCCTCTTGTTAGTATTACTAGTGACATCTTTTGTTTCCAATACCCACCAACATCTCTGGCAGCACAG
>NW_021917007.1:0-1119 GCF_006229205.1 Suricata suricatta | reverse complement strand
GGGGGGGGAGAGGTGAAGGAAGGGAAGGAAGAAAGGAAGGATGGGATGGATGAATGGACAGATGGATAGACAGATGGATGGACAGATGGATGGGAGAAAGAACATGAGAAGTTAGGAGAGAAGCAAGGATGTGAATGGGCCAGGTACTGGAAAAGCAGACTGCCACCAGCAAGGACATAACTGGTGCCCATGGAGATTGAATCCATGGATTGAACCGGAAAATATCCTGCTCCAAGTTAATTAGTTTATGCTTTCGGACTCTGAGTTGGGTAGGACAAGAAAAGATAGGATGGCCTGTGACATCTGCCCATGAACATCCCAAAGGTGGAGATGACCCCTCCAGGAAGTCCCCAAGCTTTACAGTAAGACAGAGACCTGAATCCTGGTCCTCTGCAATCTTAGCCATGTTACTGAACCTCTCTGAGCCTTCTCTTATATAAGATCATGATATATTTATATTGAAATGACCACAGCGGTGTTGGAAGAATTAAATAAGAGACCATACATCCAGGGCCCGGCACAGAGTCTGGGATTTAAGAAGGGCTGCTATTACTCCCAGAGACAAGTTATTTGGTGTCTTCATTTCCTCACGTGGAAGAAGGACTTCGTAACGGCACCTACTGATGGAGTTTCTGGGAGGGACAGGAGTTGACACTGGGCTCAGAATGATGATGGCTCAGTAAATGTTAGCAGTGCCACCACCTCTGCTGTTGGAGATTGGCTCTGAGGACACGAGCTGTGTGCCCAAGGCCCCCTGGCATCACGGGAACATGCCCCCAAACTACAGAGCCCTCCCTGGAACTATGAAGCGTTCACTTCATGGTCCCCTAGTTTACCTCTGATTAACAAAGTCCAAAAGAGGTCAAGTAACTTGCCCACAGCCACGAAGCTTACAGGTGGCAAAAGTACCACTGAACTCCCAAGGGTTAGGGGGAGGTGGTGTCCAACTTTGACACCTCTCCACTCCCCAGATCCCTAGGGCCACCGTCACCAAGGCCACACTGCATGGGGAAAAGTGCCTCAACCTGCCTTTCTCCACTTCTGCTGAGAGACTGGTATTTCTCCACAATCCAGACTTTCTCTGGCTCAGGGAGATCTGCAAACCACACCCCATCAATG
>NW_021917006.1:0-1119 GCF_006229205.1 Suricata suricatta | reverse complement strand
ATTATCCACACTTCAACTATCAACACTGTCAACACTTCCACACTTATAATTAAATTGATTAAATATCATTTGGTGTCTTAAAGCATAAATGTATTTGTCCATTCAATTATGACAATTATCATACTACATTAAAAGAAGAAACTCGGGTATTCTGAACAATTTGTATGAAAATTGAAGTGTACATATACCATAATTTTAGCCATAAATCAAAACACTAAAATCAAACGGATTTTTTAAAAAGACTGATTTAAAGTTGCCACAATCTTGGCTTATTAATATTGTATGAAAATAGATACCCCAGACATGGGCAAGAAAAGTAACAAACATTTGCAAAGTAGAAAGAGAACCCAAAGGATTTTTATTTCATTTATTACAAGTAAAGATTAATGATAAAACAGCAAAATTGAGAGCTGTATACAACTTTTCTAAAACCCATCACTATTTCTTTGCTTGCTTTTCTAATTGGTTCACAAAATGAAATGTGTTAAATAGTTACTCCATACAGAAATTGAGAATAAAAGCCTATATTTTCATACCTTCTGATGGCAAAATAAATATCTAAGAATAGAAAAATTTTAACCTTTGAAGAAAAAACATATGACTCCTAACAGCAATCAAGCAAAATGTATCAATAACTGGAGTTGCTATTTTCTTTTTAAATAGAGATGTGGTGGCCAGTGAGGTAATATGTAGAACTACCAAGAAAAAAAAATAAATACTGACTACAGTGGTAAGCAAAATAAAAAAAATTTTTTTAAATGTGTATTTGTTACAGAAAGAAAAAGTAAATCTAGAGGCTGTGCACCATCCGTTTTAGCTAAATTCATGAGATTTAAACTAGTGCATACTTTATTTCTACACCCATAATCGAAAAAACCAGAATACCAACAAAAACACAATGACTCCCACCACCACAAGAAAGCCACAATGGCTTTGAATGATAACTGTTCAGAATTGAGTGTTACTTCCACTACCCAAACTTAGCTCTTTTTATTTAGAAAAACAAAGCAATATGTATATTTCATAGCCATAAAAATCATCTCTATAAGTCTTCAATCTGTGTTGTGTGCACAAAAAGTATTCCATAGAGTTTGGTTTCTTCTTTTCTACTGAGATTTT
>NW_021917005.1:0-1119 GCF_006229205.1 Suricata suricatta | reverse complement strand
ATTCCATTCTGCTGGGGCAGATGGCCCTAGGAGCAGCATGGTTCTTTGTGAAATCATCGGTTGTTTCAGCTTTGCTAAGGAAAAACAAGTTACCAGAGGCTTTTGATCTGCTTGGAATGCTAAAAGAGAGGAAGAACATATCCTGGACACTGGAAGGGGCTCCCAAAACAAGAACCCCAAGGGCAGAGAGAAGCTGGGGCCACAGCAAATGGGATCCCATTTCTAAACCGTGTGTAGCAAGAGGAGGTTCCCACACCACCAAAGAATTCTCAGACACGAACAGTTTCTTACAATTCCACCCAATTCTGACACTATCTGACCGGAGACACTGTCAGATCCCACAGGCTAAGGGGCTCAGTCCCACAAGACTGACACACCACACACACACACCCTTCAGACACCAGTTGTAAATCCAGGTTGCCATCTGTGCTTCTGGCTAACTAGCAATAGACTGGAGGTACCAGTGCACCCCGTCTTGGGTCCAATGTATTTGCTAGAGCAGTTCAGAGCACGGAGAAGCGGCTTACTTACTAGTTTACTGTGGGTTTTTATTTTGTTTTGTTTTGTTTTGTTTTTTTTAAAGAGAGAGAAAGAGCGCTTGGTAGCACACACAGGAGCAGGGGAGAGGGGCAGAGGGAGAATTTTAAGCAGGCTCCATGCTTAGCGCAGAGCCCGACACGCGGTTTGATTCCACAACCCTGGGATTATGACCTGAGCCTAAATCCAGAGTCAGATGCTCAACTGAGCCACCCAGGCGCCCCTAGATTACTGGTTTATTATAAAGGATGTAACTCAGGGACGCCCAGATGGAAGAGATGCATAAGGCAGGGTGTGTGGAAAAGGGCACAGAACTTTCGTGCACCGCGAGAGCGCCACTACCCCAGCACCTCCTGTTCACAACGCAGAAGCTCTCCAAACTTCAACATTTTGGGGTTTTATGAGCCTTTATTACATAGTCATGACTGACTTATAACAGGGCCTGCTGGTAATTGATTCTACTTCCCACAGAGGTCAAGGGTGGGACTGAAGTTTCAATCCTCCAATTACAGGATTGGCAACTAACCCCCTCCCTTAGGTTATCTAAGGGCTTTCCGAAGGTCACCTCATTAACATGACAAA
>NW_021917004.1:0-1119 GCF_006229205.1 Suricata suricatta | reverse complement strand
TAGGTATTTATAAAATAAAATGACGATTAATCTAAAATTCATTCATTTGTTCATACTTATTGAATGCTTAACTGTATGCCAGGCATTTTTGTAGGTGCTCAGAATATAACCATAAACAATAATGAAAGTTCCTGCGCTCATGTAGTTTACAGAGTACTAGAGGGAGATGAATGATAAACATGAGTTATTTATGCAGTATGTTAGAAACTGATAGGAGTTTTGGAGAATGGGCGTGTCTTCGTGTGAGAATGAGAGTCCGCTGTTAAACAGAGTAGCGTTTAGGCCAAAATTGGAAGGCAGTGAGAGAGGAAGAGGAGTCATTAAAGGAGAAGTGGGGGAGGCAGGATTGCAAATGAAGAAAATACCTCATCCTTCAGGGCAAGGAACCAAATGATGCTACATGGAAACACACTTACACATGCATACCCGAATGCATATGTGCAGTTAGCCACAAAGGAGTCAAGCATAGAAATATCATAAAAGAATCACATCTGGGAAGTTGAGCCTGAGGATGGTGTAAGGGAACAAGGAACATTTTATTTTTTATTTCATTCTGCACAGTTTGAATTATTATGATGGTATGAATTCATTTTAAAATAATATTTCAATTAAGGGGCAAGTGAGGACACCAGTAGTAGGCAAAGAATGTGAGAGACGTCATTAGAGAAACTTGAAACCACTCTAATTTTTTGAAGATAAATTATTTGCAAAATTAAGTATTTATTATTGATAAGCGATTGTGTATGCCATACCTGTCGGCTGCTTGGAGGAACTGCTCACTCTCTTTTCTCCACCTCACAGACCGAGCTAGGAGGCTCAGGAATGGACGTACCCGTGGCCAGCTCTGAGAACAGCCACAGGGTTCCATAAAGTCCACCCTAACTTAAGCACACCAGGTCAGGGGCGTGGCACCATGTTTTAACTGCCATTGTTTTTCTCTACCAGGAAGTTCTGGGTCATATTTTCCACCAATACCAATTCGCTTTCTCACAGTATTTAAGGTCAAACATGAAGATTTTAATTAGGTGTTTGGCAAAACAATAAAAAAAAATGTTTTCAAATTAAACCTTTTGAGATGAGTAAAGAACTACATCATTGCCTGAAGATGATGTATAACAA
>NW_021917003.1:0-1119 GCF_006229205.1 Suricata suricatta | reverse complement strand
AGAATAGAGCTCTAATCTGACAGAACTGATGTCTTTATAAGAAAAGGAAGAGACACCAGAGGTTGCTCCCTTCACTTGGACACAAAGAAGAGGTCATGTGTGCACACAACCAAGATGGCAGCCACCTACAAGCCAGGAAAAGAAGCCTCAGCATCTTGTCGGTACCTTCGTGTTCAATTTCCTAGCATCAAGAACTGTGAGAAATCAGTAGTATTTTGTAATGGCAGCCAAACAACTAGTACAAGGAAGAAAGAGTGAGGTATTTTGCTATTCCTGAGTGAAGAAAGATGATTTGTATATAAAATGATTTTAGTGCAAAGGAGAAGGAAAATATGAGAAAATGCACTGGAATGATTTTTGCTGCCTAATCTCTTCATCTAGGAAATAACTGAGAAGAGACCTCTGAAATGTCTCTAAAACAGATGAGTCATAGCAAAAAGATCTGAGGGAGTTTGTACTTCATAGCTCCCCCCAGCTACATAAGGTGGTTACAAAATATTTGGAACCTTTTAGAGGGTGTGAAAGGGAGAATTAGCTTAGCACTAATAAATGAGTTCTAAAGCATTGGGAGATTTTTTAAAAAACTTTTAACATTTATTGATTGATTGATTTTTGAGAGACAGACATAGAGCAGGAGTAGGGGAGAGCCAGAGAGAGAGAGAGGGAGACAAAGAATCCAAAGCAGGCTCTACTATCTGAGCTGTCAGCACAGAGCCGGATGCAGGGCTCAAACCCACAAGCTGTGAGATCATGACCTGAGCCAAAGTCGGATGCTTAACCCACTGAGCCACCCAGGCGCCCCTAAAGCATTGAAAGATTTTAAGTGCAAAATTAACAAGAAGAACTAGTCTGTCTACGTCCTAATCCCAAGAATCTGGTACGTTATGTGGCAAGAGGCTTTGCAGATATGATTAAGGTTGCGGACCTTGAGATAAAAAGACTAACCTGGATTATCCTGGGTGAGTCCAATCTAAGCAAATGAGTCCTTAAAATGGAGAAACTTTCTTGACTATAGTCAAAGAAAGAAGTGTGATGACAGAAGTTCTTTGGAGGCGAAGGCAGAGACCCATAAATCAAAGAATGGGGGTGGTCTTTAAGAAGCCAGAAAAATAAGGAAAC
>NW_021917002.1:0-1119 GCF_006229205.1 Suricata suricatta | reverse complement strand
GTTTCCTTATTTTTCTGGCTTCTTAAAGACCACCCCCATTCTTTGATTTATGGGTCTCTGCCTTCGCCTCCAAAGAACTTCTGTCATCACACTTCTTTCTTTGACTATAGTCAAGAAAGTTTCTCCATTTTAAGGACTCATTTGCTTAGATTGGACTCACCCAGGATAATCCAGGTTAGTCTTTTTATCTCAAGGTCCGAAACCTTAATCATATCTGCAAAGCCTCTTGCCACATAACGTACCAGATTCTTGGGATTAGGACGTAGACAGACTAGTTCTTCTTGTTAATTTTGCACTTAAAATCTTTCAATGCTTTAGGGGCGCCTGGGTGGCTCAGTGGGTTAAGCATCCGACTTTGGCTCAGGTCATGATCTCACAGCTTGTGGGTTTGAGCCCTGCATCCGGCTCTGTGCTGACAGCTCAGATAGTAGAGCCTGCTTTGGATTCTTTGTCTCCCTCTCTCTCTCTCTGGCTCTCCCCTACTCCTGCTCTATGTCTGTCTCTCAAAAATCAATCAATCAATAAATGTTAAAAGTTTTTTTAAAAATCTCCCAATGCTTTAGAACTCATTTATTAGTGCTAAGCTAATTCTCCCATTCACGCCCTCTAAAAGGTTCCAAATATTTTGTAACCACCTTATGTAGCTGGGGGGAGCTATGAAGTACAAACTCCCTCAGATCTTTTTGCTATGACTCATCTGTTTTAGAGACATTTCAGAGGTCTCTTCTCAGTTATTTCCTAGATGAAGAGATTAGGCAGCAAAAATCATTCCAGTGCATTTTCTCATATTTTCCTTCTCCTTTGCACTAAAATCATTTTATATACAAATCATCTTTCTTCACTCAGGAATAGCAAAATACCTCACTCTTTCTTCCTTGTACTAGTTGTTTGGCTGCCATTACAAAATACTACTGATTTCTCACAGTTCTTGATGCTAGGAAATTCAACACGAAGGTACCGACAAGATGCTGAGGCTTCTTTTCCTGGCTTGTAGGTGGCTGCCATCTTGGTTGTGTGCACACATGACCTCTTCTTTGTGTCCAAGTGAAGGGAGCAACCTCTGGTGTCTCTTCCTTTTCTTATAAAGACATCAGTTCTGTCAGATTAGAGCTCTATTCT
>NW_021917001.1:0-1119 GCF_006229205.1 Suricata suricatta | reverse complement strand
ATCCTGAATCCCAACCAGCCACCTCACAGATGCATAATGTTTCCCATAAAAGGCAATGGGTGACAAAATCCCAGTCAAAATGAATAAAAAATGCATGTCTTGTCAACAATGAATGTCTTTGTATAGGTTTCTCTGGAAGTTTCTGAGAGTGGGAGTATTTCTGTGAAGTTTCTGGAAGTGGAATTGCTAGATCAAAGGGTTTGAATATGGAAGCATTTAATATACCTGAGTTACCTTTCAGAAGAAGTTGGGTCAGTTTCGTAGCTTGGGAAAATTCCTATCATTTGTGAAGGATGGTTCTTGTTCAGTGATGGGTTTTGCAGGATAAGTTGATAATTCCTCACACAGACCTCTGTGTAAATTCTTGTTTCCTTCCAGGAAAGCCTCACGTGTTGTCTTTCCTCGAGAACCCCACTGTAAAGACCACCTCACCTGTTGCATCTCGAAAGCCTTGTTTTGGCATTTTTGCATCCTGGTCCTCTCTGTAGCCTTCCCCTCAAGTGCTCCGTGTCCCCGTCTCTCTCTCTGGCTGCTCTGGGCCTGGGCCTCCTTTGCTGTAACCTACCTTGTCCTGATTCTGCTCTTCAGCAGGACATCGGGGCCTCTGGAAAAATCTAAAGTGGCCTGAGGTAACTCCGTGCAACAGAGAGCATTCCTGTCTTTCCCTTGCCGGCCCAGTGGAGTGGATTTGGCACCGGATCAGATTCTGGGCTGAGTGGCTAGGAAGGAAGGAGGGAGGGTGGCAGCAGATTTTTCTTTTAGCTATATGGGCAGCTGTCCAATTTTATTTGGGTTATTGGAGTTTTGCTTTCTCGAATGTGACTCAGTGTTGAAGCTGGTTTGGAGACAAGAACTCTGTGGCCTGGCCTTACGAGGATTGCAGGGGTCAGGGCCACCAGCCTGCAGCTTTCATGCCGGGCATGTGCAGCACCCCCACGGGAGCATGGGGAGTCACGGCTGTCACCTTTGTGTGATTTGCAAAAGGCACCGGGTACGTCTCCCTCAGGTGAATTCAGCTCTGAGCCTAGCTTGGTAAGACAAGGGCCGGCTTCACTTTGGCCCCACTCACACCGTCGGCGCTGTGACTCTGTGCGCTGACCTGCCCGTGGCAGTCCTGAC
>NW_021917000.1:0-1119 GCF_006229205.1 Suricata suricatta | reverse complement strand
ATAGAAGACACAGTGGAGGCGCTCCTTACAATAATCTCACCTCTACTGTTACAGAGAGTCTATAGAGTTCCAAAGCAAATGAAAACCTCAAAGCAAAAATTTCAGTGCCAAGTTTTTTTTTCTAATATTGTCTCTGGATAATTCTATGGTCAAACAAGCTTTAAGTCACCAGCACTTCCTCTCCCTCAGATAATGTCAACAAAAATAAACAAATAAAAGCCTAAGATGAAAAACAAATTAATGTAGTGCCGCAAACAAAAATAACACAGTATTATAAGTAATAGAAGAGCAAGATAACAAAAGCTCATGTGAAAATCTCATGCAACTCCTCCTCCAGTGGAGTTCCTTCACAAAGCATAAGATTTCTTAATAAAATATTTGCAGTTTATTCTGTTAAGGTAAAGCAAAGCATGGCTTTCCTTTATTAACCCAGAACAGACTTTCATAAGAGAAATAATACAACAAAACATACAGCAGCTGAAATAAAATAGATAAAATAAAAAGATGATAAAGGTAAAAGAAAAGCAGGCAGTAACCAAAGAAATCAGAACAAATAGAGCAGAAGCAAAACCAAAGTAATAACACACAGACACACACAGACACACACACACACACACACACACACACGATTCTATCAAAAGCAAACAGATAGTGGATTGGAGAGATCACCATGTTATGGGGGATGGGTTGTGAACAGAGAGCAATGCTCACACATACCTTGGGAATAGTTTTAAATTTCAAACAAAGGCAGCCAGGACTCAGCCTGCAGCTTTCTATTGAAGAATTTATGAGGTTCCTTAGCCCCTTCATCTAACACCTAATAACAGAGACACCTTTACCTGAAAACTCTCCTGCTTACCTTACACACAACCATCAGATGTATTATAAACAGAGAGCTTTAGGCTTCAGGAAACACCAGATAATGACCGAGATCAGAAATCAGAAAGTATTAGCTTTGACTTTCTTAGACTGATAATAATGATAGATATAAGTTACATTTAATAAGAAGATTGGTAAAATCTGAAATGCTGAGTTGGCAGTACAGTCTAAAAAAGAGTTGGCTAAATAATATATTTACCTTCTGGTGATAATCAAGGAGAAGGATAAGAAGGCGGAGGG
>NW_021916999.1:0-2218 GCF_006229205.1 Suricata suricatta | reverse complement strand
TTGGCCACAAATTCTAAAATGATTTTTACTCGAAGTAAAACCTATGTCACCATCCAAAAGACACCGTCAAACTCCCAAGCTGAAAGAAGAGGATAGTATTGTAAAACACTGGCTCTGGATAATGGCAAGCCAAAATTCTTTGGACGACAAAAGGCTAAGCGGTAGTAATGGAGACACGGGCTCTCAGAGTTATTCATCACACCTGAGATTAGAGAATGTTGAGAATGAAGTACCCAGCAGTCTCCTATCAAACTGCTTGTATCTGGAAATAGAAATGCCCATGGGCTTAGGCAAAGGGAGCCCTCAGAAAGGGTACACCTGAAGGCCCTGTCAGCAAGAAATGTCCATTCATTCTTTTGGAGCCCGAGGTTTCAGGCTATGTCTGTCCCTCCAATCTTTTGTAGTAGTTGATGGAGGCAGCAGTATTTGAGGTGTCAGTCTCTGTTGGGTTCTATTGACTCTTGCTCAGGAGTCTGGAACCAGCACTTTGTTCCCTGTTCCTGGAAAAGGCTCTTCCTCTACTGTCCATGGCCTGGTCCATGCTGCCCCTGTGCAAACTGTGTGCTTCCCGGAATGAAGGCAACTCAATCATCCTGCCCAACAAGGTAAGATGGCTCCCCTTCACATCCCATACCACAGCAAGCCAAGCAACAAGCACTCAGGGACTAAAGGCCATCTTTCTGTGGTTAGATTGGAGCCTGAGAGCACATCTTGAGCCCAGGAATCTCCCTGATTCAATATTTTAGCTTAAAGATGGTTTCTCTACTTTTTCCCTCAGAGTTTGGAGTGGTGTGTGTGGTACATTCTGCATAGGCTTCACAGGGTTTTAACTTTCAACATTTCTTTCAGCTAGTGAAACCAGATATTCCTTGACACAAGGTTCACCCCACTTCTGTTTTCGTTGGTGGAGTATATAACACTTTCATTGTATGCGGGCCCTAGCGTTTCAAACAATTCTAACTTAGTGAAACAAGTTGCTAGTTGAAAGGCCTGTTCTCTACAGAGTTGTTTCATAGAGTTCCGTGTAAGTCACTATGACATGCATAGATTTTCACACTGTTCTAACTCTGTGAGTCAACAGATTAGTTGAAAGATGTTTTCACTGCTCTTTTATCTCAGAATGTGGAGTATATGTACCTTCTGCCTATGCTTCACAGGGTTTTAACTTCAAACACTTCTTTCAGCTAGTGAAACCAGATATTCCTTGATAGAAGGTTCCACCACACTTCTTTTTTAATTGGTGGTGTACATAATACTTTCACTGTATGTGGGTCTTGTCGTTTCATATACTTCTATCTTGGTAAAACAAGTTGTTAGTTGCAAGTTTTCTCAGAGTAATGCAGTTTATTTTGTGGTTTCCACATGTTTCAATCAATTCTAACATAGTGAAACAAGATGTTAGTTGATGTATTCTCCTCTGTGTTCTTTCACAGAGTTGAGCGTGAACTTACTAAAGTTGCCTGACCTGATTCTTCCCACCATGGTTTTTTTTTTTTAACATTACTAACTTAGTGGAACAAGATGCTAACGGAATGAGGCCTTCTGCACTGTATAGTTTCACAGAATTGAGCATACTGCCCTTCCCTCAGTGGTCCCCGCATGTGTCTTCAAACATTACGAACTTAGTGAAACAAGATGTTAGTTGAATGATGTGTTCCCCACAGTGTTTTTCCACAGAGCTCAGGACATAACACTTATCTAATACTTCACAGAATATGTGTTAACACGTTACTAGCTTAGTGAAACAAATGCAAACTGACAAATGCCTTCCATACAGTGTTGTTTCACAGAGTTGAGTATACTGCACTTCCCTCAATGGTCTCCGCACACATTTTCAACACTACTAACACTATGAAACAAAACATTGGTTGAATGATGCATTCCCCACTTACCTAATACTTCCCCGCATGTGTTTTTTTTTTAACATTACTAACTTAGTGGAACAAGATGATAAGTGGATGGAGCCTTCTGCACAGTTTCCTTTCAGAGTGGAGTACACTGTACTTCCCTCAGTGGTCCCCACATATGTCATGTGTAAAAACATGCCCAGAAACCATAAAGGGAAGAACACTATACTCAACTCTTTTAAACAACAGTGCAGGGAAAGGATTTTTCATTTAGCATTTTGTTTCACAGAGTTCACAATGTGTAAAAACACATGCAGGAACCCTTGTTTTTCTAGGTTAGTGATGTTTGAAGACATGTGCAGAGAGTATTG
>NW_021916998.1:1853-2828 GCF_006229205.1 Suricata suricatta | reverse complement strand
GAGGAATATCCTTAGTGGTCAGCTGGGGATCTCACTCTCATCCTTGTGCTGTGTGATAGGTTTGGCCAGAGGGCCCGTGGCAAGTTGGTGTCAAAAACAGGCAGGCCTTCATGAGGCCTAAGGGAATGTTAAGGAACAGGTTAGAATTTTACACTTAGACTAGGTAAGAGCAGTGCCAAGCGAGCCACCTTCCTTTCTTTCCTGAGGGGACATGAAAGTAAAGACAACCTTTCCAGATTAATCACATTCCAAATGGATATAATAAAATTTGGCACTCCTTATGTATAGACACTCCCGTCCCATGGTTTTATGCCTAAATAGGTTGCTTTTCGGATTTTGAGGCCATGAACTGTCACTCATGGCCCTTGATAAATGAATAGAAGTAATAAAAAACCGTGGAGCCCTCCATCTAGATATTGACAAGCTTCCTCTTTGGAGATAGATAACTGCTCATAATGGGAAACTCCTGTGGATTCTGAGGGAGGCAAAAACCACAGCAACATCTACATGAACTTTCCGAGACCCAGTTCCTCCAGGGGAGTAAAAAGAGCAGAACTACCACAAGTCCCGCGATCTTCTTTGAAGACAGATTTGAAAAAAATGCGTGCAACAGGCACAGCTGAAAGGTGGCGGGAAGTACAGTTAAGAATACGGACACTTGCTCAGGACAAGGGACATCGGAATCTCTCTCCCCAAGGTGGAAAACACATGCAGGTTGAGTAAGTGTCCAATTGGTGTTCCATAAATCACGAAGATTCACTCCACAGTACATTAGGGCCACATTCATGAGCTTTCCCCGGGGCAGAAAAACTAGGTACATGGGGGGTGACAGAGCCAGCGCAAGGGTCCCCAAAACACCCATGGCAATGAAAACAGCAGAACTAACCCCAGTCCCGTGATCTTTTTGAAGACAGATTTGAAAAGCACTGCGGGCAACTAGCACAGCAGAAAGGTGGCAGGGATCCCTCCAGTAGA
>NW_021916998.1:0-1753 GCF_006229205.1 Suricata suricatta | reverse complement strand
AAAGAAGATCTCGGGATTGGAGTTAGTCCTGCTCTTTTCATGAACATAGGTGTTTAGGGGACCCTTGCGTTTCCTATGTCACCCCTTTGGTACCCCGTTTTCCATCTCCGGAAAATGCTCACGAATGACGCCCAAATGTGCTGCAGAGTAAATCCTCGTGAAGTGCGGATCACCATACGCACAGTTACTGTCTCAGAAGGTGTGCGGGCTTTTGAGAACTGAGATCCCCAAATCCCTTCTCCCGAGCAAGAGGGGATCTACTGGAGGTATCCCTGCCACCTTTCTGCTGTATCAGTTTCCCGCCGTGCTTTTCAAATCCGTCTTCAAAGAAGAACACAGGACTGCGCTTAGTTCTGTTTCTTTCATTGCCCTGGGTGTTTTGGAGATCCCTGCGCTGTCTCTGTCTCCCCTTTGGTACCCCGCATTCCAGCTCCGGAAAATGCTCACGAATCACTCTCAAATGTGCTGCAGTGTGAATCCCCGTGACGTGCTTATCATCAAACGCACAGTTCCTGCATCTGAAGGTGTGCGGGCCCTTGGGAACAGAGATCCCGCAATCCCTTCTCCCGAACAAGAGTGGATCTACTGGAGGGATCCCTGCCACCTTTCTGCTGTGCTAGTTGCCCGCAGTGCTTTTCAAATCCGTCTTCAAAGAAGTTCACGGGACTGGAGTTAGTTCTGTTCTTTTCATTTCCCTGGGTGTTTTGGGGATCCCTGCGCTGTCTCTGACTCCCCTTTGGTGCCCCGCGTTCCAGCTCTGGGAAATGCTCACGAATCACGCCCAAGTGTGCTGCAGAGTGAATCCTCGTGAAGTGCTGATCACCAAACGCACAGTTACTGTCTCTGAAGGTGTGCTGGCCTTTGAGGACAGAGATCCCGAAATCCCTTCTCCCGAGCAAGAGTGTAACTACTGGAGGGATCCCTGCCACCTTTCTGTTGTGCCAGTTATCTGCAGTTCTTTCAAATCCGTCTTCAAAGGAGATCACGGGACTGGGGTTTCTCTGCTGTTTTCATTGCCCTCGGTGTTTTGTGGACCCTTGCGCTGGCTCTGTCACCCCCTTAATACTCAGTGTTCCAGCTTGTGGAGAGGCTCTCGAGTGACGCCCAAATGTGCTGCCGAGTGAGTCCTCATGAAGTGCGGATCACCAAATGCACAGTTACTGCACCTGAAGGTCTGTGGGCCCTTGGGAACAAAGATCCCGATATCCATTGTCCTGAGCAAGAGTGGATCTACTGGAGGGATCCCTGCCAGCTTTCTGCTTTGCCAGTTGCCCTCAGTGCTTTTCAAATCCGTCTTCAAAGAAGATCAAGGGACTGCACTTAGTTCTGTTCCTTTGATTGCCCTGGGTGTTTTGGGGACCTGTGCGCTGGCTCTGTCACCCCCTTAACACCCAGTGTTCCAGCTCCTGGAGAGACTCACGAATGACGCCCAATTGTGCAGCAGAGTGAGTCCTCGTGAAGTGCGGACCACCAAATGCACAGTTACTGCATCTGAAGGTCTGTGGGCCCTTAGGAACAGAGATCCCGAAATCCCTTGTTCTGAGCAAGAGTGAATCTACTGGAGGGATCCCTGCCACCTTTCTGCTGTGCTAGTTGCCCGCAGTGCTTTTCAAATCTGTCTTCAAAAAGATCACGGGACTGGGGTTAGTTCTGCTGTTTTCATTGCCATGGGTGTTTTGGGGACCCTTGCGCTGGCTCTGTCACCCCCCATGTACCTAGTTTTTCTGCCCCGGGGAAAGCTCATGAATGTGGC
>NW_021916997.1:0-1119 GCF_006229205.1 Suricata suricatta | reverse complement strand
AATGCTTTTTATTTATTTTTGAGAGACAGAGAGAGACAGCTGGAGCAGGGGAGGGTCATAGAGAGAGGGAGATACAGAATCTGAAACAGGCTCCAGGCTCTGAGCTAGCTGTTAGCACAGAGCCCGATGCGGGGCTCGAACCCACGAACCGTGAGATCTGACCTGAGCCGAAGCCGGATGCTTAACCGACTGAGCCACCCAGGCGCCCCCGGCTTGGGATTTTGTGTGTGTGTCTCTCTCTGCTCCTCCCCCAGTCATTCTCTCTCTCTCTTTCTCTCTCTCTCTCTCTCAAAAAGAAATAAACATTAAAAAAACACAAAAATCTTCTGGAGGAGATCAGTTCTTGAGAGTGGAAGCCAGGTGCGGCCAGGAGGGCCTGAGGCAGGGAGCCCCATGCTTGGGGAGTGAGGCTGGATGCCTGAGGCTGGACAGATGGGGGCTTTGGCAGACTGAGGGGGTCAAGGGGGTGCTGGGTGTTTCAAGGGATAATGGGGTATCTGGAAAGGGGGAACCAGCAAGTAAGAAGCAGATAGAGACAGAGGGAGGATAAATGTCTCTTCCCTTCAAATTGTTTCGACTTCGCTGGATACTGCATGAAACTTTTCATGGGCTACAGTAATGATGAGGGAGCGTAAGGCCCTGCCCCTCCCTCACCACCCGTGGGATGTGTGTGACATTCCTCACACACTCCTGGCTGCCCAAGAACAACGAAATAGGGAAACATTTAATTAAACTTAATCTTATCAATCGAATCAATAGCCTAGCCTCCAGACACCCATAACCTCAGTTTCCCAGAGCCGAACTGTCACCCTCCCCTCCATAGTGACGTGGGTAACAAAGGAGGGAGATGGTAGGTAAAATTAAATTCCCTTATAAGCTGTAGCCCATAGCAAATACTTGAGACAGGCAGAGTATAACAAGCCTCCAGGAATGAGGAGAATCCCTACTGTGTTAACCTTGATGCTTTGCTAGAGGAAAATGAACCTTAGCTTGACTATTGCCAAGCTAGGCCTCCAGTATCTTAAGGAGTCCTCTTTAGCATATGAAAATCCCTTTGGAAACCTCCCTTTTGTCTTTACCTCCCCCAACTAAATAGTATATAATCAGCCACTCCGCACA
>NW_021916996.1:0-1119 GCF_006229205.1 Suricata suricatta | reverse complement strand
TATTGTTGAAAGTGCTGCTATAAACATTGGAGTATATGTGCCCCTATGAATCAATACTCCTGTATCCTTTGAATAAATTCCTAGTAGTGCTATTGCTGGGTCATAAGGTAATTATATTATTAATTTTCTGAGAAATCTCCATGCTGTTTTCCAGAGCAGCTGCACCATTTTGCATTCCCACTAACAGTGCAAGAGGGTTCCTGTTTCTCCGCATCCTCACCAGCATCTCTTGTTTCCTGAGTTGTTAATTTTAGCCACATGACCTGTGTGAGGTGGTATCTCAGTGTGGTTTTGATTTGGGTTTACTTGATGATGAGTGACTTTAAGCGGCTTTTCATATGTCTGTTAGCCATTTGGATGTCTTCTTTGTAAAAGTTTCTATTGATCCTCTACTCATTTCTTCACTGGATTATTTGTTTTTCAGGTGTTGAATTTGTTTGGTAAGTTCTTTATAGATTTTTGATACTAACCCTTCATTCAATATGTCATTTGCACATATCTTCTCCCATTCCTTCTGTTGCCTTTTAGTTTTGTTGATTGTTTCCTTTGCGGTGCAGAAGCTTTTTGTCTTAATGAGGTCCCAATAGTTTATTTGTGCTTTTAATTCCCTTGTCTTTGGAGATATGCCAAGCAAGAAATTGCTGCGGCTGAGCTCAAAGAGGTTATTGCCTGCTTTCTCATCTAGAGTTTTGTTGGTTTTCTGTCTCACATTCAGGTCTTTCATCCATTTTGAGTTTATTTTTGTGTATGGTGTAAGAAAGTGGCCTAGTTTCATTCTTCTGCATGTTGCTATCCACTTTACCCAGCACCATTTGCTAAAGAGATTGTCTTTATTCCTTTGGATACTCTTTTCTGCTTTGTCAAAGATTAGTTGGCCATACATTTGTGGGTGTAATTCTGGGTTCTCTATTCTTTTTATTTTTTATTTTTTTACGTTTATTTATTTTTGAGAGACAGTGAGACAGAGCATGAGCAAGGGAGGGGTAGAAAGAGAAGGGGACACAGAATCCGAAGCAGGCTTTATGCTCTGAGCTGTCAGCACAGAAAACCGATGCAGGGCTCAAACCCATGAACTGTGAGATCATGACTTAAGCCCAAGTAGGATACGCAACCCACTGA
>NW_021916995.1:0-1119 GCF_006229205.1 Suricata suricatta | reverse complement strand
CTCTCTGGGCTGCCGGAGCTCCAATGTATTTGCACCTCCTGTTTAGAAATCGCCTGGTTTCGGTTCATTTCCTAGCGTTTTCTCGTTGCTGATCCATAACGTTGTTCTATATTCTGTGACAACGGCCCTGAGTCCTTCCCACTGCACTCTGCAAAAACAAGATCCTCCTACATGCATAATATTCTGTTCCATGTGGCATTTGTGGTCTTCCTGTCTGCGTAGTGAAGACCTTGAAAACAGGTAGCTGGTGTCACCGTCATTTGGCACATGACGACTCCCCATCTGCCCTCCCCTCCATCCCCTGCTAAGAGACCAGAGCAAACAGGACCATGGTTTCTGGCAGCCTGAGGCCAGCATCCTTGGGACAACCTAGCCCGGTGTTGACATCCCATCTGGAAAAGCTCAGGGCTGTCAGAAGAATTTACTGCTTATTCTAGCCAACACCTGACAATCGCCCCCGACCTCTGTCTCTCAGCATTCGCTGTAAAGGGCATACAGTTGTGAACTTCTGTGTCCCTCTGAGGTGTATATGAACCTCCTATAACTCAGGGGTGTCTCTCTCCGGGACTTGACAGCCATCAGGAGAGACGGGCCTCTGCCAGCTAGCAGACACAGCTGCCTAATCACATTTACACTGACCTGCGCTTTGTCATTTTTCACTTCAGTGACGACCTGTGTCCCCCATCACCGCGCTCATTCTCCCCATCAAGTCCCCAGCCATGTCAGCACAAATCAGAATGGAGCTCTGCTCATCCCTTGCCATCGGCAGTTAGTGAACACTGTTTCCACCACCTCGACTGATGTCTGGCCTTGCTGCCGACGGACACCTTATAGCACGGGCCGTGTGCAACACTGTGTGACAACACGACGAAAAGCCGGCAAGGCCCATTTGGACTCTGGGAGCGTGGGGGCTGTGGAGCCCGATGGATGCATGCATCCATTTACTTCTGCGTTTATGAATTGTGCCGGCACTGCGGGGTGCCACATGACTTGCAGAGGCTGCACAAGGGAGGACCTTGGGCTCCCAGAAAGGAGCTGCTGCAGATCCAGCCGAGTATGGAGGGCGCATGGAAATCAGGCAGGCTGACAGATATTTTTTAAAAATTTGTAATGTTTATT
>NW_021916994.1:0-1119 GCF_006229205.1 Suricata suricatta | reverse complement strand
GCTTCCAATGAATCTCCTCAGAGGAGATCATGATAATCAATATAATGTCAATACTTGTGAATCACTGTAATGTCATACCTGTGATCCTTGAGAAAATCGAATGTAGTTAAGATCTTGCTTGCAAAGATTGTACTAGTAAGACTGTTGAATATCCCGCGGGCAGCTGAGTAAAGGGGTATTGTTTCCTTTTGAGGTAAAGACAAACTGCAGCTAAGAGGCTATATGACATATTAGTCAAATCTATAGTAGCAAAATATTTATTAGTTGATTAGATAGTCAATAATTGAGAATAGGAGCCTTGATGGGTGAGACCACAGACTTTAAGGTTGTGGTAATCCACTGTGAGGCATCATTCATTCTTTCTAAGCTTAAATGGAGGCAAAATTGGGATGTTAAATGAAAAAGCAGTGAGGATAATCACCCCTTCTCTAAATGGGCCGTCTTGTATAAAGGATTTCAATCCTTGAATATTTTAATTTACATGGGGCCATGATAACTTTGTTAATGGGGAGAGAAGGTCTGTGGTATCCCACTTGCCAAGTGCGAACAACTTAATTTTAATTTGTTACTCATTGGGTCAGAGTATCCGGACCCACTATGGTATATTTTAGGGCAATGACATGGCCGTGTGGAATTTAGGCCATTGTCCCAATGGTTAAGATGAGGCATACCTATCTGTCCCCTATTTTACATTTAACTCCACAGGAGTATAGGAGGTACCATGTTTAAATACAGTGGGATCTCTAATGCTGTGTCCATGAAAGTTTGCCAATTTGTACACTTTATCAGTCATTAAAGTTAATTCAGAACCTGTTATAAGCACAAAAGCTAATCAGTGCCCTTTTGTCTTTCATTGTATAAATTCTTTTAGCAAAATTTGGATTTCCATTTGGATCAAATTGTGGGCCTCTGTTTCAGTTTTTTGTTTGTTTCTTCCCCCTATATTCAGGCTTCTTGATTTTTTTTTCTCTTTCTCTTTCTCTGTGTGTGGGTGTGGGCAATGGGGGAAGTGGGAGACACAGATTACTGAATTTAGTTCAAGGGTGCACAAGGTCCTCTAACCTGCTCTAATTTATAAATTTATTTTTCCAGAATACCTCACATCAGTTTTATCAGGGT
>NW_021916993.1:0-1119 GCF_006229205.1 Suricata suricatta | reverse complement strand
AGAACCCTCACCCAGGCTTCAAGGAGATATGCATTTGTGGATGGGAATGCCATCTGATATGGCTAATCCTTGGAATGATCATAATACTTGAGCTTCAGTTTCCTGATCCTAAAACGTAAAAAGGGTGCAAAGTATCTGCTCTGGGTTTGTGACAGGACTAAGTGAGATAATGTGCATGAAAACACTGTGTGAATTTTGGAGTGACACTCAGATATAAATGTTTCCTATTATTTGTGTTTCCCCCCACATTCCTGGGTTTCCTAGAATCCCTATGAAAAATCCAGCCCAAGCAGCACTAATGCTTGCCTATTAGGACTTGCACCAACAGGCAAAGCTTGCCTGGTCAAAGAACAGTCACGGGTTTGGCAAAAGCTTGGCTTTTTGTTGTTGTTGTTGTTGTTTTTCTCTTATCTATAAAACATGTTAATGCGTAGGTCTTATCCTGACAATCAACAGAATGCTGCTATTGTCATCATTATAAAATCTGCTGCATTACACCTGCTAAATGATTCCTTGCTCAATTCAGTTTAAATGGAAAGAAAGCCAAAGCTTTTTTTTTTCCTTTTTTGCTCTTAGGTTGTTCACCTGAAAACTAAACTGAAGCAAGCATCAATGAACTGTCTGCTCTGAGTGCTGAAAAAAAACATTTTAAAGAGAGTGGTTTCAAAAGTATCTCATAATAGGCCTTTAAACTGTATTTTAGACCAAATTTTTAAAAAACCTTGGCTGTTAGTGGCTATCAATAAAAAGTTTTCTTTCATAAAATTTTCACCAATGAAAATACTGCTCCCTAAGATACCTCTGATTTTTTAGCTGGCTCTTTGTTCCAGACTAAAAGAAAAATACCATTCAATTTGGTATCATTTTCATTAACTATTAGCATTTATCATGTACCTTCTTCATATAGGGAACTCTTTTTAGTGCAGGGCTTCAAAAAATATAAGATCTAGACCACACCCTCAAGGGGCTCCAATGGAGTTGGGGTGAAGAGCTATGTGCATAAACAGATATAAATAGTAAGGAAGGCATTAAGGACTAAATCACAGATCAAGGGGTGCATTTGGTTGGAAGTTGAAGAAGTCCTCAGCCAGGGAAATCTGGGGAAGGGTCATGGAGGGG
>NW_021916992.1:0-1119 GCF_006229205.1 Suricata suricatta | reverse complement strand
AGTGGACTTCTGCACCTGCCTCTGCTGCCAGGCCTACAGAGATCTGTCCTTCAGAAGGACGTAGATCCTTTCCAATGTCACACAGTGCTCCAAGGGTAAGGTTCTTGCTTTGGTTAGTGTTATATTTGGGCCCTTGTAGTCGATGTCTAAGTAGAAAAGAAAATACAGATGTGTTTCTTTTTCATGGAAAAGAAACCCAAATGTGGCCACTTCATACCTGATTATGGATTGCCCACCAGGGGAGATCACATACCATTGACCTCACTGCTCTAACATCTTAGTATATGATTTCCTTTCTAAAAAATTTGAAAAATTAGAATCTGTACTTCATGCATTATGCCATTGATAGAACATCAAGTTCTTTACATCAAAATTAGTTGGATTTGAAAAATTTTTTCATTAATTATAAAATAAGTTCATATAAACTAGAACCTGTGCATTGAGCTCTAGTGTTTCAAGTTGATCAAGTACTTGAAATGTTTAATTTTTCCCCCTGAAAAACACTTTATCCACAGACATCCTATGTTGGTATATTTCTGACTTTGATGTTTATGAAGGACAGCACCACAAGAAAATGTTTCGTGTGTGTGAGCACGTTCTCCAAGACAAAACGTCTGAGTCAGGATAGCAGAGTCAAAATGGAGGTGTAAAAGTAGCAAGACCAGATTATCTATCTGCTCACAGTTTTCCTATTTTTTCCCAAATTTTTGTTTCAGTTCTCATTAGGTAACATACAGAGCAATATTGGTTTCAGGATTAGAATTCAATGATTCCTCAATTATAGATGATAACCAAGACTCATTCTATCAGGTGCCCTCCTCAATGCCCATCACCCACCCAGAAAAAGAAATCAAGGGACCGGTCCCCTTGACAATTGAACAAATGACACTTTGGAAGATACTTTGAAATCGACCTGGCCAAAGAGGTGTAAGATTTGTACCCTGAAAACTTATGAAGCACATGAAAGGGTACACAAAGAAATAGACAAACATTCCATGCCCATGGTTTGGAAGTACATACATAGTTAAAATGTCTATCCTACCCAGGGCAATCGACTCATTTACTGCGATCGCTAATCAAAGCACCACCAGCATCTTTCACAGAACAAAAAATCCTAAA
>NW_021916991.1:0-1119 GCF_006229205.1 Suricata suricatta | reverse complement strand
CCGCGCCGTCCCGCAGGCGGCGGCGCCGGGGTGACGGTGGTCTCCTTCTCTGTGCTGCAGGCTTGGCATGAACCCCTTTCAGAAAAACCCCAAGCACGCCTCCGTGTTGGCAGAAAGGTATTTCTGTATGCGTGATTCATTTTTCGCTCTTTGAAATGATTTTGTTTTCGCGTTTCCTTCGACTCAGCGAGGTCAGTGACTCACGCAGACAGCGCGTCTGGGCAGCGCTGGTTGTCTCCAGCGAAGGCCCACGTGGCGTTTTTGTGCAAGGGTCTGTCCCCGCCTGCAGCCCGCAGGGTGCGCTGGTGGACGGGCGGGGCTGTGGGAGAGGCTTTGTCCTCCCTCGGCCGTGCCCGCCTCACGGGCATACGTGGTGTTCGCTCTCACGCTGCATTGGGGTGAGTGTACCTGCTTCGAAGGGGAGCAAAAGAGAGCGAAGGATGGGCTGAAGGGGGCCAGGGAGACACCCAGCTGTGAGCGGGCGGGTGCGGGGAGGCCCAGTTGGGTCCGAGTGCCGGGTGTGCGGGTGTTCGCCACCGACTCCGCGCTTCCCGAACATTGGACAGTTTACGGTGAGTCGCTGGGAAGCGTGTGTCTAGATGAAGGCTGGGTGCCCATCCGGCCCCAGCCTCCCTCGTTGCCCGAGCGAGGGTCTGTGGCACACCACGGGCCCTGCCCCTCCTCACCTGTTGTCAGTGTGGCCCCTGAGCTGGGCCGCCTCCCCCGAGACTCCCAGCAGCCCGTGCTGGCCGCCCCGTGGGCCATGCCTCCGCAGGATGCCCCCTGGCCACCGCCTGGGACAGTTTTCCTGAGCGTCTGCATGGCCCGCGCCTGGGCCCCCCTTGCCACCGCCTTTCCCTGCCTGCCGGCAGCCACAGCACAGTCCTCTGCGTTTGTTCACGGCTCAGACCGTCCTTGTCTTCTGTACTGGAGTTGTGCAGCATCTGTGTGTGGACATAGGGCTTCTGCCCGTCAGCCTGGCGCCATGGGAGGCTGGCAGGGGGTGTTGTTGCCCCTGGGCCCTGACGTCAGCTGTGGACATGGGGCCATCTGGAGGGCCGGAGTGGGGCCCGGGGACACAGAGGTCCTGCGGCTCTGGTGCGGAGGGAAGGGGAGGCC
>NW_021916990.1:0-1119 GCF_006229205.1 Suricata suricatta | reverse complement strand
CCCAACAAACAAAAATTCAAGGATTCCACCGCTTCACCGCTAAACAAGTCCTAAGGGGGACTCTATGACTGAAATGCTACAAGGAATCCAAAGTACCAGAGACATCACCACAAGCATGAATCCTACAGAGAACACAATGGCTCTAAACATACATTTTTCAATTATAACCCTGAATGTTGAGGAACTAAATGCTGAAATCATAGGACATAGGGTAGCACAAGGGATAAAAAAGAATAAGAAAAAGAGAAAAGAAGAAACGAACAAAGTAAGATCCATCTATTTGCTGTCTACAAGAGACTTATTTTTGGCCGAAGACACCTTCAGATTCAATGCCAGGGGATGGAGAAATATCAATCATGCTACTGAAAGTCAAAAGACAGCTGGACTAGCAGAGAAACTGGACTATCAAGTGAAGGTGGTAACAAGAGATGACGAAGGGTATTATATAATACATACACGGCCTATGCATCAGGAAGGGCTAACAATTATAAATGTCTACACACCGAGTTTGGCAGCACCCAAATACATTAAACACGTAATCACAAACAGAAAGAATCTTCCCGGTACGAATGTGCTCGTTGTAGGAGATTTGTATACTCCGCTTACAGGAATGGATAGATCGGTCAGACTGAAAATCACTAAAGAAACAGTGGACCTGAACAACACATTGGACCAGATGGACTTGACAGCTGTATTTAGAACACTACACGCTGAAGGTCTGGAATTCACCTTCTTCTCGAGTGCCCATGGTATATTCTCCAGGATACATCACATGCTCGGTCATAAAGCAGCCCTCCGTAAATATAAAAGAACTGGAATCATGCCATGCACACTTTCAGATCACAATGCTATGAATCTTGAAATCCATCACACGACAAAGAACAGAAAACCTCCAATACCATGCAGGTTAAAGCACACCCTACGAAAGAGCGAATGGGCCAATCAGGCAATTGGAGAAGAAAGCTGAAAATCCATGGAAACCAATGGCAATGAAAACACAACAATGCAAACTCTCTGGGATGCAGCAAAGGCAGTCCTAAGAGGAAAGTCCATTGCAACCCAGGCCTATTTCAAGAAGCTGGAAAGAGCGCACATTCAAAAATCGAACGACACTGAGAA
>NW_021916989.1:0-1119 GCF_006229205.1 Suricata suricatta | reverse complement strand
GATTTCACAATTCTGGTGGGAGAAACCTAGCAGCCTGGGAGACCCTGCTGACAGGTGGAGCTGAGTCTCAGACACATCTGCACAGGGTTCTGATCCAGATCAGCTGGAAGTCCCATGTGCAGGCTGATCCCCATTTGGGGAGCTCCCGGAGATGGTGTCCCCTCGAGGACACAGGAGCTGCCACCTCACTTGGCTCCTTCTGCTGCCCTTGGTGTATGGCTGTCAGGCGTGTCACTGTGTGGGCCAGTCATGTGGCTGGGCTCTGAAGTCGAGGAAGATCCTGGAGAAACTCTCAGGCTCCAGGCTGAAGGGAATTCAAGGCTGATGCTCAGACTCAGTGAGGTGACGGTCCTGAGCAGCTCCAGACGCCAATGCTACACACTCAGCTCTCGGAGACCTCATAGTTGGTTGGTCCCCTGGCTAGTCCCCCACTGTGGCTGCAGCTGGCCCTGCCTACATCCCCCTGGCCTCATTTTTCCTGCTGGAGAGGGTCTGAGAGGCCATTGCTACCTCAGCAGGGTTCTTGTGGGTGAAGACTGGGCACAATCTCCTTGAACCGCTTTTGTTCCAAAGACAAAGTGTGAGATGCAGGATTCAAATGATGGGCTACTTTTGGCTTTATTGCTCACATTTTCATGTTCTTCCTTCTTTAATCCAAACAGAATCAAAATTTGACCTTATTTAGGAGCTCTGAATATAACACCCTCCCTGAAAAAAGAAGCCTTATCTGGGACCTTCCCCACCCAACCCAACACTCATGGAAGCCACTACTCACTGGCTCCTCACTTTTTACCTTCCAAACGAACCCAATTCTGCTTTTATGTAGCAGGCAGAGCCTTCAGCTCAGAGAAGAGAGGATTCCCACATCCTCTGGTCAGTAAGGATAGAGCTACACAAGGGAGATTGTGACCCCAAACCTAAGCCTGGCCCACCCTTGGGCCAGCCCTTAAACCCAAGGCCTAAGCCTGATGAGCACCCTAACACCCATTCTCAACTCAGCCCTCCAGGGAGATCGTGGCACCTCTGGTGGTCCAGCTCCTGCCACCTCTCAGAACCTAACTCTAACTCTAACCCATGGATCAGGCTCCAGGGTGCCCGCCTCCTAATGTGAGGAAAGAA
>NW_021916988.1:0-1119 GCF_006229205.1 Suricata suricatta | reverse complement strand
CAATATTCACAAATCCATCAATGTGATCCATCACATTAACAAAAGACAGGATAAAAACCATATGATCCTGTCAATAGATGCAGAAAAAGCATTGGACAAAATACTGCTTTTTATAAAAGCAGTTTATAAAAAGCCCACAGCTAAGATCATCCCCAAGGGGGAAAAACTGAAAGCTTTTTCCCTGAGAGCAGGAACATGACAGAGGTGTCTACTCTCAGCACTGTTGTTTTAAATAGCGCTGCAAGTCCTAGCATCAGTAATCAGACAACAAAGGATTGGCAAAGAAGAATTCAAACTTTCCCTTTTTGCAGATGACATGATACTCTACATGGAAAACCCAGCAGACTACACCAGAAGCCTTCTAGAACTGATCAATAAATTCAGTAAGTTGCAGGGTACAAAATCAATGTACAGAAATCAGTTGCATTCCTATACACCAAATATGAAGCAGTGAAAAGAGATTCAAGAAACTGATCCCATTCACAATTGCACACAAAACTATAAAATGCCTAGGACTAAACCTAACCAAGGCTGTAAAAGACCTATCTGATGGAAACTATAGAAAACTTATGAATGAGATTGAACAAGACACTAAGAAATGGAAAAACATTCCCTGTTCATGGATGGGAAGAATAAACATTGGAAAATGCCATTCCTACCCATAGCAATCTACACAGTCAATGCAATCCCCATCAAAATTGCACCAACATTCTTCTCAAAGCTAGAACAAACTCTCCTCAAATTCGTATGGAACCACAAACGACCCCGAATAGCCAAAGTCATATTGAAGAAGAAAACCAAAACGGGAGGCATCACAATCCCAACTTTAGCCTCTACTAAAAAGCTGTCATCATCAAGACAGTATGGTGTTGGCACAAAGACAGACACATAGACCAATGGAATTGAATAAAGAAACAAGAACTGGGCCCACAAATGGATGGCCAATTAATTTTTGACAATGCAGGAAAGAGTATCCGATGGAAAAAAGACTGCCTCTTTAGCAGGTGGTGCTGGGAGAACTGGCCAGCCACATGCAGAAGAATGAAACTAGACCACTTTCTGACACCAAACACAAAAATCAACTCAAGATGGCTGAAGGACCTGAATGTGAGACAGGAA
>NW_021916987.1:0-2218 GCF_006229205.1 Suricata suricatta | reverse complement strand
GATACTAGTTCTGCCATCTAACTACCTCAGAAATAGTAGCTAAAGATGAATTGCTCTAGAACTCAATGCAGAAACTTTGGAAGACATTTTTCCAGAATGTGTTTGACTTATAATCAACAATTGCAAAAATATCCATGTCTTTACATGTATGTGCATTTTGCTACAATGTTTTCCCAGAAAGTCCATCAGGAAGCTATACTGCTTAAAATCCAGTATTCCAGACTGAAATTATTGAGATTTCCATGATCAAATGGGCCATTAAGGATATCTGCTTTAGGAACCACGTTTTATGGTGCAAAAAGAAATCTTGGTAAAACAAATTTAGACATTAATTTCAGATCCTTATTTGCACTGATCACCAGGAAGCTTTGATCTGAACCTGAGGCCTATCATTACTCATTTAAAAAGCCAGGGGCGCCTGGGTGGCTTAACTGGTTAAGCGTCCAACTTCAGCTCAGGTCATGATCTTGTGGCTCGTGAGTTCGAGCCTTGCATATGTGCTGACAGCTCAGAGCCTGGAACCTGCTTTGGATTCCATGCCTCCCTCCCTCCACCCCTGCCCTCCTCTTTCTCTCTCTCTCATTCTCAAAAATAAATAAACATAAAAAATATTTTAAATAATTTAAAAAAACAAAAGATGAGTTGTGATAAGGATGTGGAGAAAGGGAATCCTTGTACACTGTTGTTGGAAATGTTAGCTGGCACAGCCATTGTGGAAAACAGTATGGAGGTTCTTTAAAAAACTAAAACCATTACTACCATGTGCACTCTCACTTTGGGGTACATATCCAAAGCAATTTAAACCAGAATCTTGAAGAAATACCAATATTCACTTATTCATTGAAGTCATTCATTCACAATAGTCAAGATGTGTAAACAAATGCCCATTAACAAATGAGTAGATAAAGAAAATGTGGTATATACATACAATGGAATGTTATTCAGCCTTCAAAAAGAAAGAAAACCTGCCATTTGCAGCAACATGGATAGACCTGGACATTGTGCTAAGTGAATTAAACCAAAGAAAGAAAGACAAATATTGCATGATCTCATTTACATGTGGAATCTAAAATAGACAAACTTAGAGAAGTAGAGAACAGAATGATGGTTGTCAGGGGGTGGAGGCAGGGGGAAATGAGGAGATACTGGCCAAAATATACAAAGTTTCAGTTATATAAGATAATTAAGTTCTAGAGATTTAGTATGCATCACATAATGCCTACAGCTAACAATACTATGTTGTATACTTAAAATTTTCTAAGAGGGTAGATCTGTGTTAAGTGTTCTTTCCACCACCACCACTACCACCACCACCACGATGATAATAATAATAATAAATAATGGAGGTGGGAGGAACCTTTTTGAGGTGATGGGTATGTCTACAGTTTTGATGGCAGTGATGGTTTTGTGGTATATACATATCCCCAAACTCACTGAGTTGCGTATATTGAATCTATATGGCTTTTTCCATGTCAAGAAAAATTCTGGACTATCTAGTGATTATGTGTTGTTATTAATGCATGACAGGGAAGAAATAGCTTCTGTAGAAAAGAATAATTTGATAAGTGAGCCATGGAATACAATTATCTTAAAGTAAATTGAAGATGCAATCATATTTTTTACTCTGTATTTAGGCATTTAATTATTTTTCTAGCAGATAAATAACAACTGGAGTTGTTTTCTGAAGATACAAATACAAATAATAATATCATTTTTTGTTAATAAAGACTCTGCAGCTATCCTTGATCTAAAAATAAATAGATTCATAGGTTCTTCCACAAAAAAATAACTGTACAAGATCATAAGCATACATATTGTCATTTAATTTTATTTATTTGAATATATAATACAAATATAAATATAGTATGAAGTTTGAATGTTCCAAAATTTAAAGAAGTAAAAATGTATACATGAAAAGTTGTCCTTATTCCTCTACCTTTCAGCTACTCACCACTCCTTACCACTGCCAAATCAGGAAAAACTACTGTTATCATTGTTTTTAATTCTTCCAGAGGTCTTCAGAGAACGTACAATCATGTGCATATACTTTTTTCTTTCTTTCTTTCTCTTTCTTTCTTTATCTCTCTCTCTCTCTCCCGTTTTGCAGAAAAGGAGCAAGCCATACCCATGATTTTCAAATATATAGCGAGAGGCTTTGTTCCATATCACTAAGTACAGACGCCCTATATTCTTATTATAGCTGATTAGTATTACATTC
>NW_021916986.1:0-1120 GCF_006229205.1 Suricata suricatta | reverse complement strand
GGACGGAGGAGTGAGCAAATGAATGAAAAGCCAAGCAGTTTGCCTGGGCAGCCTGTCCAGCCAGGTCTATGGGGAACGTGCAGTGCCCACCTGGCTTTCAGAACGATTTTACAGCACTCGGGGGTTCTAATCGCTCAGCACCTGGCTCAGGACCCTGTGTGTGGACAAGCTTGGTGAGCTCCCTCCCCCGCCCCCACTCTTCTCTCCTCAGGCTTCTCCCCAACCTGGTGGACAACTTAGTGAACCGAGTCCTGGCCAACGTTCTCCCTGACTTGGTAAGAACCTATCCTGGGATGGGGAGCAAGAAGCACAGACTTTTCCCAGACGGAGGGACCACCAGCCTCCATGACTGTGGGCATACAAGTGACCCAGAGGAGTCAGAGGGCTGGGGCACGTTCTTGGGGGTCTGGGCAGGACCCTGATGCATGTGGAGGGACAGGTTAGTGAGGGGATAAGGAAGTGGAGCTTAAGAGTCACACGGTTCTGGTTTGAATCCCAGCTCGGGCACTTCCGAGCCATGTGACAATCATATCGCCTTTCTGAGTCTCAGGTTTCCCATCTGTGAAATGGGGATTATGAGAGCTCCTTCACCATAGGCTGCGGGAGGGCGGTGCCAGGCACAGGGCACTCAGGCCTTACGTTAGCTGTTGGCCTTATTATTCGTGCTGGCCGCTCCCCAGCATCCAGCCCTGTCTCCAGAACCTCATGCCATCTCTCCCCCACAGCTCTGCCCCATCGTGGACGTGGTGCTGGGTCTTGTCAACGACCAGCTGGGTCTCGTGGACTGTAAGTCTGTCCTGCTTTGCTTCATTCACCCAACGCCTACCAGCCCTGACCTGGGCCCAGCCATGGGAGGCACTGGAGGCATAGTGTGTCTGGAAGGAAGGGCCAGTGTGGTGGGGGCAGCAGGCCTCCCTCAGGCCCTTGGGGTGCAGTGTGGCTGATGCCACAAGAGACAGGGCACCTGGCCTTTCTTCTTGGTGCCAGACACCCCCCTCCTACCCCCAGAGGGATGAGCTTCCCACCTGGCCCGGTGGCTAAGCCTCTGCACTGAGACAGCAAGGCTGGTTGGAACCCTGGCTCTGTCCTGACAGCTGTTTGGACTTGGAAAGACCCCTTC
>NW_021916985.1:0-1120 GCF_006229205.1 Suricata suricatta | reverse complement strand
ATATATAAGGACAAGACACCCTTTATCATTAAGGAAATGTCTGAAGAGACGATGCAAGGGTTCGTGAGATCTTGTTGGGGAGAGGTATGACACAGAGTGCTGAAAGCAAAGGCCACTGACCAAGAAATCTTTATCTGTCAACTCTGCCCTTGAAAAACTAGAGAGAAGTGAAGACATTGCCAGATAAAAGGCCAAGGAGTTGCTTGCTAACAGATCTGCCCTACAAGAAATGCCAACGGGGCGCCTCGTGGCTTGTCAGTTGGGTGTCCAACTTCAGCTCAAGTCGTGATCTCACAGCTTGTGGGTTGGAGCCCCACATCAGTCTCTGTGCTGACAGCTCAGGGCCTGGAGCTGCCTCAATTCTGTGTCTCCCTCTCCCTCTCTCTGCCCCTATCCTGTTCACACTCTCTTTCTCCCCCAAAATAAATAAACGTTAAAACTTTTTAAAAAATGCCAAAGGGAGTCCTTCAGGCTGATGTGAAATGGCACACGGCAGTAATCTGAAGGCCTGTAAAGAAACGTTTTATTTTTATTTGAGACAGAGCATGAGCGGGGGAGGGGCAGAGAGACAGGGAGACACAGAATTAGAAGCAGGCTCCAGGCTCTGAGCTGTCAGCACAGGGCCCGTTGCGGGGCTCGAACCCACGAACGTGAGATCATGACCTGAGCCGAAGTCGGAGGAGGCTTAGCCGACTGAGCCACCCAGGCGCCCCTTCCTGCATGATTTAAAGGATAAATGCATCAGAAGTGAGGAGTTAATGGGCACAAAATGTGTATCGGTGATGATGTTAGGCAGGAGCATGGCATGGTGCCTCTGTTACTGAATCTAAGTTGGCATGAGCTCAAACTAGAATGTTGTAAATTTAGAATGTCATTTATGGTCCCCATGGTAACCATTAAGAAAATATCCTAACCTATCTGACTTCTGCTCAAGGCATGATCTGGTTCATGGGTCTTTCAAGCCCTGCTTCGGGCTCTGTGCGGACAGCTAGGATTCTGTGTCTCCCCTCTCTCTGCCCCTCCTCTGTTCGCATTCGGTCTCTCTCAAAAATAAATAAACATTAAAAACAAATACAAGAGGAAATGAGAGGGTAGTCAGAACATTCACTGCAACAATAAT
>NW_021916984.1:0-1120 GCF_006229205.1 Suricata suricatta | reverse complement strand
GGGGTCTTTGGAGCACCTGGGTAGCTCAGTCCATTAAGCGTCCAACTTGATTTCAGCTCAAGTCATGATCTCATGGAGTGTGAGCCCCACGCAGGGCTCTGTGCTGATGGTGTGGAGCCTGATTGGGATTCTCTCTTTCTCTCCCCTTGTCTCTCTACCCCTCTACCACTGCCTCTGCCGCTCTCAAAATAAATAAATAAACCTAAAAAAAAAGGGAATAAGGTCTTTGCAGACGTAATTACATTAAAGATAAAATCATACTGGATTAAGATGGGCCCTACATCCAATGACCAGTATTCTTATAAGAAGACAATGTAAAAGATGCAGAGACACACAGGAAAGTAGGCCATATGATGAAAGACACAGAGATTGAGGGACGCGGCCACAAGCCAAGGGCTGCCAAGGACCGCCAGCAGCAAGGAAGAGGCATGGAACAGATTCTTCCATCAGAGTTTCCAGAAGGAAACAACCCCGCCCATACTTTCATTCTGACCCTCTGGCCTCCTGAACTGTAAAAGCATAAATTTCTGTTGTTTTTAATCACTGACGTTGTGATAATTTGTTACTGTGGCCCTAGGAAACCATGACAGGAAGCAAAAATCTAGGCTGAAAAGATTCTGAGTAGAAAGAGGAAAGAGAAGGGGGTTTCCCAAGTAGCCCAGACCGCAGTGAGCCCCGGGAGGGCCGCAGGCCGGTTTGGCCGTGCAGAGCTCTCTTCATGGGGCAAGAAGATTGGGTCCTGAAACCCTAGGTTCTCAACTCCTACTAAGGCTCGTCCATGAGTGGGGGCAGGGTCACATCCACTCTGAAGGAGCTTTGCAGACTCAGGTGACAGCTAGTGTCACCTTTGGCCACTGGAGCACAGAGGGCTGTTTCTAAATGCTCTGCTTCAGGAAAACCCCTAGGATCTCCCCACCATCCTAGATGAGAGGGAAAGATGATCACGTCAGATGAGAATGGACGTTCCCACCAGCCCCAAGGAAATAGCTCAGAATCAGATTTAAGATAAAAAATGTGACACTTCATACACACTTGAGTTTATAGAATAATCTGCATATTCCCTGAGAAGGTTTTCAATGAGACAACGTTCAAATAATCTTTTTTTTTTTAATTAAAAAAA
>NW_021916983.1:0-1120 GCF_006229205.1 Suricata suricatta | reverse complement strand
GGACAGAGTGAGGGCCCCCGGTGGGCTCAGGGATGGGCACTGCAGTGTGCGGGGGAGGGAAATGAAAAGAAGGGAGCAGCAAGTTGGGGGATGGAGAGAGACAGAGAGAGAGGGGGGCTTTAGGAACAAAGCTGCCTCTTTCTTCCCTTGGCCGTTGTCCTGGAGGCTGGTTGCGGGGGCGGAAGTTGCCCACAGCAGCACATTCAGCTAGTGTGACACAGAGATTGGGGACACAGAGCAGAGGTCTCACCCCAGGACACACCCCAGAGCCCTAGCCACACAGACCTGGCGGTGGGGAAGCGCCTGCCGGGGTGTAGGCCAGCTCCCACTCTGTCTGGTTCTCTGGCTCAACGGTGAAGTCTGGAATTGTGGTGGCCTCCTCTCCGGAGGGGACGGCAGCCACTCCAGGTGCCACTTGGGTGGCAATCCAGTCCTCCACGACAGAGGGGGTGGGCGTGCCACCCTCCTCCTCTCCTGGAGAGGGCGCTGCTGAGACACCTAAAGAGATGCGGGTGATGAGCATTCCTTCCTACCACTGTGACCCATCCCAGGTTGGCCCTTCTCAAGGGGGCCCAGGGGATTCTGAGAGGGGCCAGGCGGGTGCCAAAACCTGCTAGACCTCGACACCCCCCAGCCCCCTAACCCAGCAAGATGGCTCTTGTCTTCCTCACTAAGAGCTGTTGACATCAATGACACAATATCGACACGCACGCAGCACCCGGACACACATTATTTCAGGGCGGGCTGGGACACCTCTTCTGCAGAATCTATTACACACGCACCAGGCACTGTTTAAAGGTGCTATGTGTATAAACCTATTTTCTCCCACAACAGCCTTATGAGATAGGTACTATATCATTTAGGGAAACTAAGGCACAGAGTTCAATGACTTGCCCAGGGTCAGTGGCTTCTAAGGGGCAGATCTAGTCTTTGAAGGAAAGCATCTGGCACCGGCCTCCGCTCACAACTGCGGCACGATGCTGCCTTTCCTAGGGACAGAAATTATGGTCCAAGTATGTCTGGGTCAAAAATAGGAGGCTGCTATTTAAAATCCATGAAGTCACCCCGGCCCTGGAGGGTGAAAGAGGGACTTACTGACTGGGGGTAACTGTTTTGGTTT
>NW_021916982.1:0-1120 GCF_006229205.1 Suricata suricatta | reverse complement strand
CACCCGACGCTTGGAGGTGCACCCTGCCATGACTCCCACCAAGGGTGCTTCTGGAAATGGAGAATGCTAATAACCGCCGGCCACGTGAAGCCATGAAATAATGAAAGAATTGAGTGATTTTTGTCAGGTGATTCAATAAGAATGTGAGGCCTTAAGGCTTAGGAGATATGGCTAATGTAACACCGAAGACAAATCGTCCGGGCTCTTTAAGAATACATGGCTGGCACTGAGAAAATCTTCGAGAGCCAAGTATTTTGAGAATTATAAAGTGATGTTATAACAAGGTCAGGAGTCTAGGTACATAGGTTTTAAATTACCGCAATAGCCTGTAACGGAGTCCTATAAAGGGATGAAAGGTACTTCATTACAACCCTGCAAGACCAACTTGGGTGCTTCTGAGGCCAGCAGGTAGAATCGGGGCGGCTTCTCCAGGTTTGCCGGCCAGGACGCTCAGAGGGGAAAGAATACTTCTTGGGAAATTAGCTCATGAAATCAACCACCGGAAATGAGCCTTCAAGTACTTGGGCCTGCCACCCTGCCACCTTAAAGCTAAGAAAAGCAAAACGTTCCTTTTTCCATCGCTCTGCTCCAGTCAGGGGATTCGGAAAGTCATACCACCAGGGGCGGATTCCAAGAAAGCAAAACAACAAAATAAAACCAGTCACGTTTCATTCAAAATAAGCTCCGAAAGCCAGCTGCCGAATCCCGAGTTCTAGTAAATGGCCAAGCCAACTCGTGTCGTGTCCTCTGGTCAGCCCGTCACAGTAGGGTCTAGTTTTTGCCTGCAGATTTCTTCCCATCAGGACACAGAACCCTCCCGGCTAAGAAGCCCGCGCCCCCACAACCCCACAAACTCTGTGGGTGTCCCTTGACAACGAAAGCATCGCTGCCACACGCAGAACCGTGCCTTTGTCCTCACCATCCGTCCGGTGGGTGTTTGGGGGGCCGGGCGGGGCCGGGTGAAGCAGCTTCCCGTCCTCCCTGCGCAGTGCAGCCGGCCAGGTGCCGCTGCTTTAAGGAAACTGCTAGAAGTGGGCCCAATAGCTTAAGTAAGTTCTCTCCCGGGTGAAAGATGGTGGCTGATTCCCTTGTAAGAGAAAGGGGGCCCTCAGCTCAGGCC
>NW_021916981.1:0-1120 GCF_006229205.1 Suricata suricatta | reverse complement strand
CCCCCCTACCCCCACCCTAGTGCGAGGTGACCTGGTTAAAGTCACTTGTGTTATAACAAAGAGTTGGTGGCTGTGTCAACTGCTAATTTCTTTTTTTCATTTAAAAAAATTTTTTTTATTTATTTTTGAGAGACAAAGAGGGACAGCGTGAGCAGGGGAGGGTCAGAGAAAGAGGGAGACACAGAACATGAAGACAGGCTCCAGGCTCATGAGCTAGCTGTCAGCACAGAGCCTGAGGCACTAACCACGAGATTATGACCTGAGCAGAAGTCGGATGCTTAACTGACTGAGCCACCCAGGTGCTCCTCAACTGCTAATTTCTATAAGGAATTATCTAGGATTTGGTGATAAAATCAATGAAGATACTTTAGAATTAACAGAGTAGACTCAAAGGTGCCAGTATTTTTTATACAAATATATATTCACAAAAGGCTGGACAGAGTAGAAAGAAGCTTATTCCACTTTCCATCCTCAAAACTTGTTATCAAACCTCCCTAATCACTTCTCTGTTCAGGCTACCGTAACAGAAATATCATGGAATGGGTGGCTTGAAAACAAATGCAATTTATTTCTCAGAGTTCTGGAAGTCGGTGCGAAGCAGATTAGGTGTCTGGTGAGTTTCCTTTCTGGCTCATAAATGGTGCTACCACACCGTGACCTCACATGATGGGTGGACACCCTGTGGATGGTGGGGGCTCCTACTGAATCCTCTTGTATAAAGGTACTCATGACCTAATCACTTCCAAAATGTCCCACCTCCTAATACCATTGCCTTGGGAATTAGAATTTGAACATATGAATTTGGGAAGTGAATTTGGGACACATATATTCAGTACATAACATCCTCCATTCAGATACTTAATATCACCTCTTTACAATTATAAAAAACATAGGAAACTCTGCTATGTACACATGGACACAAAAAGCTAGATTCCTGGGCACCTGGATGGCCCAGTTGGTTGGGCATCCAACTTGGTATAGATTATGATTTCACCATCTATGAGTGCGAGCTCCAAGTCAGGCTCTGTCTTGAAAGCTCAGAGCCTAGACCCTGCTTTGGCTTCTGTGTTTCCTTCTCTCTCTGCCCCTCCCCTTGCACTCTCTCTCTCAAAAATAAAAT
>NW_021916980.1:0-1120 GCF_006229205.1 Suricata suricatta | reverse complement strand
AAAATAAATAAAGTTTTTAAAAATGGGCAAAAGATAATAAAATTATTAGTATTTTTAATGAAATGTACTGCCTATTGCATTCTGTTGCTGGAAAGATTCTTCTGCTACAACCAGAATTATGGTAACTGAGGGGATACAAGGAAACTATTATGGAAGACAGAAGGAGAGTGAGAGATGAGAAATAAGAAAGTGAAAAGGTGGGAACAAGGAAGGTAGCAAGGAGAAAGACAGAAAGAGGAGACCTAAGAGAGAAAAGGCAGAAGAGGGAGGTTAAATGGGAGACATGTGAAAAGGGAATGGCAAGATGACATTCAGGAGAGACTCAGTTGGCCACCAAATCCCATGGCAAAAGAGCTCTAACCCTGTAATCAGCCCTAAAGCAGTGTCACTGTCAAAATAAAAACGTATCATCTACTCCAAGATTGCTGACAAGTAATGGAGAAACTGTTAGTTCATACATTTCCCTAATACACAGCTGAATGAAGCTGACATCCAGAGTTTGGTACAGCCAACTTATGGATGTTGTCTATGTATTTGTTTAATGACACCTTTAAATAATTCCTATTTTGAGAGTTTCTTTTGGAAACTACACAAGGATCAACAGCTGCAAATGGTGAGAAGGTTCTTGGTTAGTCAAAACTTCAATGAGGAAGAATATGTATATTATAAGTGTGACACCTGGAATGCTTTGCACCACATCTCATTTTGCTGCTTTGACAAAGAAATAACTACATTGCCTGTAAATAATGATGTCCCTGTTTCAGATTCAATCCCCTACAAACCCATTCAGAAAGATGTCTTGCCCAGTGCTGTGGTTCTGGTCAAAGCCAGGAAATTAAGCGATTCTCTTTTTTAACAGTTTTGACTCAAAAACCTATAATAGAATATAAAGAATTCTACTCATAAGATTGTTGGATTTCCAAAAAAATATTCTTGAAACACAATAAAACTTAAAGCAAAACTTTTAGAGGAAATGAATACCCATTCCCAGAGTAACTCAATATAGAGTTATTTCATGGTTTAGGTTAATTGACAAATATTTTTAGTTGAGGTAAATCTTTCTATATATTTTCTGTAGGTGCTATTATAAGTACTACTCAAAATGTCAACAGAGAACATT
>NW_021916979.1:0-1120 GCF_006229205.1 Suricata suricatta | reverse complement strand
TTGTAGCAAAGGAAGGGTTTATTTGAGAGGCAATTGAATGAAGAGACAGGAGGGCAAGTCTCAAAAATGCCTTCCTGAGGTGGGAGAGAACAAGATTTTTATAACCACAAGAGTTGAGATTATAGAGATATTGGTGAAAAAGGTGGGGAAATTTACAACTTGAGGAGGAAAGATAGAGCATGCACACTGAGCAAACATAGATGTTACATACTTCCATGTCACGTTGGGGTGGAGAATTAATATGAGAATGAGGCAAAATTCAGGCTCTGACAGGAGGTTATCTAGGACAAGGAGATTGGTTATTGACATCCTCCAGGAGCTGGTATAAACTGGATGGAGTCTTCAGCTCTTCCTCTCCGATAAGGAATGCAGAGCCTTTCTTGTTCCTAAGCTGAAACCCTATCAGTTGACCTTGAGTCCATGCTTTTGCAGAAACGGCTAATGGACTTGGTGGGGATCTGAAAAAACACCATGGCTGATTTGGGGGAAGCAATTCTCTGAAAAACAAACATTAATTTTTTTGCTATTTTCAACCTTATTAGCTTTGTGAAGCATGGTTTCACCAGTACTTTATTAGCTTAGTTCAAGTTTCTGAATGTAATTGAGAGAAAAAAGATCAATTTGTATTGTTATTTAATTCATGCTTTTCACCTTCCAGACTGTTTTTTTCCAATCATCACAAATTAATAACATTTATAAATTATTGAAAACCTTTTCTTGCTAAACAAATATTATGTTTAGGAAGCCAACTTAAAATATAAACGCATTGTTTAACACACATTTTTATGTAGAAATTATCTTCAAGCTACAGGTTTCCTGTTTGTTCCTGCTAAAACATTTTGTATACTTTATTTAGCAATAAGACATTGCTTCATTTCTTCTCAGAAGTCTTAAAAAAGGAAAAAGCAATTCAAATAGAATGGCTAATGACATAATAAAAAACAAACCTTTAACAGGTGTATTACCCAGGTTAGATTTTATTTTTATTTATCTGCCCTACTGAAACTTTTTCCCCAGTGATATTGAAAGACAGAGTTTGCTTTGAGGATCACAAGAAGTAGTGTATATGAAAACTCTCTGGGTAAATAATTATAGGAGTAGCCTAATGTGAGACGTAAAG
>NW_021916978.1:0-1120 GCF_006229205.1 Suricata suricatta | reverse complement strand
AACACCAGAGATAAACTATATATCTGTTTATATGCCACATGGATATCTGTCCTTTATACATAAAATGTAAGATTTTATTTTTGCCCCCAGGGACCAATTTTACCTACTTGGGGGGGAACTGTCCCCATTGAGAATGTATGTCCTGCATAACAGGCCTCCACACTCCTGAGCCAGCACCCGACCTGTGATACACTGCTGCCTGGCCTAACATGGCACCTCACGGCTGATCTGGGCACAGTCTCTGAAGGATGCCAATCAATCCCAGAGACCAGGATCTCAGAGACACACTTTAGACCACAGAAGGCAAAGCTATTGAACTCTGCATCACTGAAAAGCCTCCTCACAAAAGATTGACCAGCTGTATTTGGGCAGTAGATCAACTCAGAGGGAAAACAAATCAATGGACAGAGAGGAGAAGAGATTAGAGAGAATCCACACAGCTCTCAAGAGTGGGACAAGGTAATATTTAAACTATAATGATTATTTTTTCCTATGTTTCCCTCCTTTCCTTCAAGCTCCACTCAAGCAGCTAGCCAACTCTGTGGTTTTTGCCTCAACATTTGTGATGCTGAACATATTATTTTCATTCTGACTGTTTTCCAAGAACTGAAATCCACTGGAATGGTTACAGTTTGGGAAGAGAGGGATGTTTTCTATGCTGAGCCAATGCTGGAGGTGGTGGGGGAGTTTATGGGTTCTGGGCGCCATGATGAACTGGGCCACACTCAGTGGGATGTGGTGGGACCACAGGAGCAATCACTGCAAGGTGCAGCAGGAAGGCGAAACTCTGGGCCTGAGGCTCTGGTTTCCCTGGGGGTTCAGGTGCTGTGGCCACAGGAGCCCCAGGAGCAGAAGTGAGGAGCACGTAGGCTGGGCCAACTGATACGGAGGATGTGGAAGGCCAGCATGACTGACTGAATTCCTGCCCGTCCAGTGATGTGGTAGCTCAGGCTTGATGTTAAATCTTTAAAACTGCACTGTATCTGGCACAGCTGGTTGGGGGTTCATGCACGCTGCATACACCAGCTACTTAACACAGTCCTTTCTACAGAGTGGCTGTGCTCTATCACCACCTCCATTATTGTTGCTACTATAGTATATTTTAAGTATAACTTTTTTT
>NW_021916977.1:0-1120 GCF_006229205.1 Suricata suricatta | reverse complement strand
TATATTTTTAAAATTTTTAATGTTTATTTTTGAAGGAGAGAGAGAAAGAGCATTAGCAGGATGGAAAAGAGATAGGGGGAAACACAGACTCCAAAGTGGGGTCCAGGCTCTGAGACTGTCAGCACAGAGCCCAATGTGGGACTCGAACTCAGAAACTGTGAGATCATGACCTGAGTCAAAGTCTAACACTTAACTAACCGAGCCACCCAGGTTCCCCTCAACTAATAATATTTTTAACTTAAAATGGGTTTTTTGGGACATAACTATATTGTAAAATTAGCAGGATTTGTATATGTATTTATATACATACTATACACACACATATATGGATACATGTCTAATGTATACACATAGAGTATGCACACTTGTATGTGTATGCACATAGGTTCTGTAATGGGAAATTAAAGACTTTTAGGTAAAATGAATTTATTTTATTGTAGCAAATTTCAACTTTGATGTACATGTTGACTCCTAATAGCCCACTGAAATTCTTAGTTCTTTCTAGCAGATTTTTTCCATGTCCTGAAATATACATTTGGTCTGAAAGGATTTATTGTGGACTTTCAATTACTTTATACAAATGGAATCTCATAAACATAATATTGAGTAAGCAAAGCCAGATACAAGACAGTACATTCTTCTCTTTTCAAAATAGCATTTCTGAGATTCATCCATGTCTGGCACATGATTGTAGAAGACTTATTCTCACTGCATTATAACATCCAACTGGGGAATACCCAGTTTATCTATCCATTTTACCATTGATGGGTATTTGAATAGTTTCCGATTTGAAGTTATGAATACTGCTACCAATAATATTTGAGGACATTTTTTGATGAACCTTTATACATATTTATATTGGGTATATGTCTAGAAGTGAAATTTCTGGCCTCTGTATATATTAAGAATATACTTAGTTTATGCTCATAATTTTCTAGCTTTCTTTTACTAGCTACTTTAATTGATCAAAAATGAGACACTTTGTACTCTCCCTATTTTATTTTGTTGTATAAAACTTTGTGTAAACAGTAAGAGATATATAAATTTAGGAGGAAAGTCCTGTTAATTCCACTAGCATATTAACTGTTTTATTTTTATTTCCATCTAGATCTTATCAATC
>NW_021916976.1:0-2218 GCF_006229205.1 Suricata suricatta | reverse complement strand
ATTGTTAAAATGTCATTATTACCCAGAGCAATCTACAGATTCAACGCAATCCCAATCAAGATTGCACCAACATTCTTCTCAAAGCTAGGACAAAGATCCTAAGATTTGTAAGGAACCACAAAAGACCCCAAGTGGCCAAAAGAATATTGAAGAAGAAACCAAAACAGGAGGCATCACAATTTCAGACATTAGTCTCTACCACAAAGCTGTCATCATCAAGACACTATGGTATTGGCATAAAGACAGACACATAGACCAGTGAAATAGAATAGAGAGTCCAGAACTGGACCCACAAGTGTATGGCCAATTAATCTTTGACAAAGCAGAAAAGGGTATCCAATGAAAAAAAAAGACAGCCTCTTTAACAGATGGTGCTGGGAGACCAGGACAGAACATGCAGAAGGGTAACGCTAGACCACTTTCCTACACCATAAACAAAAAGAAACTCAAAATGGCCGAAGGACCTGCATGTGAGACAGAAAACCATCAAAACCCTCGAGGAGAGAGTAGGAAACAACCTCCTTGACCTTAACTGCAGCAATTTCTAACTTGACACATCCCAAAGGGCAGGGAATCAAGAGCAAACATGAACTATTGGAACCTCATCAAGATGAAAAGCATTTGCACTGCAAAGGAACCATCAAGAAAACTAATAGGCACCCCCACAGAATGGGAAAAGAGAGTCGCAAATGACATAACAGATAAAGGGCTAGTACCCAAAATCTACAAGGAATGCACCCAAATTCCACACCCAAAAAACAAAGAATCCAGTGAAGAGCTGGTCAGCACAGATGAATAGACACTTCCGCCAAAGAGGACATCCAGATGGCAACAGAAACATGAAATGATGCTCAGCATCACTCATCATCAGGGAAATACAAATCAAAACCACACTGAGATACCAGCTCATGCCAGTCAGAGTGGCTAAAATGAACAAATCAGGAGACTACAGATGCTGGCGAGGGTGTGGAGAGATGGGCACCCTCCTACACTGTTGGTGGCAATGTAAACTGGTGCAGCCACTCTGGAAAACAGTGTAGAGGTCCTTCAAAGAAATTAATGATAGAACTCCCCTATGACCCAGCAACAGCACTACTAAGGATTTACCCAAGGGATATAGGAGTGCTGATGCATAACGGTACATATACCCCAATGTACATAGCAGCACATTCAACAATACTCAAATCATGGTAAGAGGCTAAGTGTCCATCAACTGATGAATTGACTAAGAAGATGTAATTTATATATGCAAAGGAATACTACATGGCAATGAGAAAGGATGAAATCTGGGCATTCGACACTTGTGGGGACGAGCACTGGGTGTTTATAAGGAAACTAACTTGACAATGAACTATAAAAAAATAAATTGGTTCTAAATTCTAGTAGTTCACCTTTTTAAAAATACATAAGATTAAACTTTAACTATACATACCATATATCCTTTTAAAGTCCTAATCCTTATGCCTAATATCTCCAACGTCATTCTTCACTAACCAAGAAATCAGCAACTCATTGTCTTTTTTCCACAATCCTATAGCAAAAATTGGCATCTGGTTTGTCCTTCAGAATCTTCTCATTGAACATTTCCTACTTTTTGTTCCAAACTATGACATAAGACTGAACTAATGACAATCAGGCGACAATCACATTAACTGGAGAGGCTTTCATTCGATATGTTGAAAATTAGTGTGGGCAGTCGCAGGCATGGCTGTCACAGGCCTTAACACAGTAAACAGCTGTTGCTAGACTTTAATGAAATATTTGCTGTTAGCAGCATTTGCCATATTATTTAATACCTAGTGGAAACAGGAATTTTATATATGAATTTTATCCAATAATACACATGCACTCATATCATTATTGCTGTTCATATGTAATACACATGCATGCAAATACACATGTAATAATTATATTGCATATAAGTTCCTGAATGTTACATGTACATGTACACATGTAACACATGTATACACTCACATATACAAATAATACACATATGCCCTTATAAATATATATACCTGCACATACAATAGAAATCAAGTAGTTAATTATAATTTTAAAAATTGGTAAAAAGTTTTTAACTGGGTATTTTTCAGGTTGTCAAGTCTTTCAGATAATTCACAAATTAAAAACGAAAGGCACAAAAAGACACGTTTTCCTGACACTTCAATATTAAATTTTGCATCCCAACTATGACAAATACTTGGCTAGCACTTTATAC
>NW_021916975.1:0-1120 GCF_006229205.1 Suricata suricatta | reverse complement strand
CCAGGAACTATGTATCTAGGGTCCATGGATGCCCCTAAGAGTAGACACATTAAGATGGTGGTTCTTATCATCCTTCCCCACCTTAAATTTAATTAGAGTCCTTTGTATTATCTCCCTCCTGTTTTGATATTAGTTTCCAAGTCCCGTTTCTCAATTTTAGGTTTTTCAAAAACATGTTCATAAAACAATGTTTTTGAACACTGGTTCAAAATGTAGGTCTGGTGTGTTGCATATTAAGAAAATCTCCGACCATAATGTGCTGTGATTATTAGCCAATATCAACTTTTAATAAAATACTATTTTCTCTCCAATCGTGTAGTAGCTCAAAAATTATGGGAAACTATGTTCTCCTGTTTCCAGAAAACTGATTAGTGGATTATCTTCCTCTCCATCCAAGAATATGGGTTTTTGGTGTACTTTCTTTCCTCGAGAGCTTTTAAAAACAAAGAATAAACTTATTTCAACCAGGTGTTCCCCAGACCTCCCAAGCACCACTTACCTGAACTTAATTAATTGGTCTTTCTCCCCCACTTGGCCTACTAAATCTGTTCCTCTTTCTTTTTATCCTTGATTAATGATCACAAATAATATACATGCATCCTCATAGAGGCAACAAAACTCATAGGAATTTATAAATAGTTCATGATTCATTATAGCTCAGTGTTGTGCAAACCTTATTTAGGTCCTTCTGAGTCTCTGAGGTATGGGTGTAGACCAATTAAGCTTTGAGATGAAGAAAGAGCTTCGTGTCTCTGTTCTGGCTGTAGATAATACATTTGATATATAAATCATGGCCACTGCCCAACATCTTTTCTAGAAGCAAGTATCTCTCAGACATCCTGGGTTGAATCCATGACAATGTTTTCCTATGTCCAAATCGTTCTATTCCAAAAGAATAAAACACTTTTCTCCCCTAAAGCTTAGAGTGACAACCACCATACTCAATTCCTGTTTCATTGAACATAAACAACAGAGATCCAGAGCCCATTTGTACTGTCGTTTTCTCTTTTAGTGTGATTCCACTTTGGTGTGAGTCTTTTTCATCTCTTCTCTGAAGAGAAATCATACCCTCTTGATGTAGCAAAATTAAATTCTATTAATATAATGTCTACAGCTTCTG